>NC_056733.1:1859540713-1859558213 GCF_019279795.1 Protopterus annectens
GCAGCAATGCTGACACCTGCTAAGCATGGCTCAGCCCTGGTAACCTGTGCTCACATTCCAGTCTGATAACATAGCAGGGTAATGACATCTGTAATAGGTGTATGTAACGCCATGTACATAACATCTGTCTATGTGCTGTCAGTACAGTAGCAAGGGTTGTGAGTGTCATGTCTGGGACACTTGAGTATATATGACCTGTACAACACTCCTATCCATGTGAATGTGTTGCATACAAGGGTAGTATCCCAGGTTATGTGCTGTTACACTGGCATGTAGTGTATCATGCCGTTACTACTGTTGACAGTGCTTTCCCAAGCAAGAGTAGATTGCTAATTGTAGTACTGGTAACAAGCACCCCTGCATGCATAGATAGACTCTGAGACCTCATTGTCATGTTCCTGGTGTGTGAGCTGTGTCACAGTATATATCTCCTACTGGATAATGATTTGACATGTGGAAATTAACTGTAGACTACTGTCTGTATAGCACATGTCTGTGAAGGCTGCCAACATGTAGTAATGGTATACATATTTGTGTCAGATGTCTATCTGTTGACACATTCATCCTACTGCATAGCTAGTTGGCAAGCTGTCAGTCCCTGTACAGATGTGCAGTTGTCAGGTATCCAGCTTGGATATGTACAGGCAAACCATGCTTGACTGACACTGACATGTCTGCCCAGCTGTGTTATGGTACCTCTACTAGACTACCACAGTCAACAGAACATGCTTGGCTACAGGTCTCCAACACAGACACTAGCCATGTTTTGAAATACATGTTGCATACATGTGAACTGGATCACCTCACCAGCCATTTGCAGGAAGCACCCAGAGGATTGGCTGATGCATGTCACTCTCGCCCAGAGGGTCATCACAGTGGTGTCTGTAGGTAGATTGCCTGCTGGCACATGGCAGGTGGCATGATTCTACTGTACACACATCCCCTACACTTCCCATCACTCAATGGACAATAGCCAGGTACACACCTATGACCACCTGCAGCAATGCACCCCAGTACTGACAAATGTGTACGTGTGCATTACTGAGGATATCAATGTCTGTGTGCTAGTACACCTGTAGTTGGGAATACCATGAGGCCCTTCACACCCACTGCAACACCCGTTGCCATAGTTAGATGTGGCTGCTGCTGCACAGACATTGCATATACCCTGTTACGCTCCTCTCCCTAAAGGCTACCTGAGCCTTGCAGTACCAGCACAACACTGTTGTACAAATGGGTTGATAGGCATGGGGTACCCACTGAGTTCTGGCAAGTGTGTGTATGTGTGCATGTGTGTATATCTGTAAGGTACAGCATTCTGAGGCCATATACTCCTATTACAATATGCATTGCCACACAGTATTATGGGTAGTGATGTTGCTGCCCATAGGAGAGGCATGACAATGCATCACCCTACTATGCCTGTGGCATGTGCATTAGATGCATACCCCTGTAGTACCACTCTTGGGATGGACAATGGGTTGTATTGCAGTCCTGCTCAATGTGTGATGGTGGGTATTTCAGACTGTCATCATGGGTTCCAGTGTGGACAATTTCCACAGTGGGGTGTGGGTGCTGTGTACACTGTCATTACACCATGGTACCCCCGGTACATGTACCATGTACCACTATATGGTGACCACTGTCACCATCAACCATACAGGTAACTGATAACACAATCCAGCCCAGGTATGCATGTGCTGTGTGCAGCCTATCTGTAACACAGTGGACACACTGACAAGTTAGTTAGAACTGATAGGCCCAGGTCTCTCAGATGCGTGTCTGCTTGATATGTGTCTGTTGATGATGGTATGTCACACTATGTATTGTCCATATACAACAATTACATCCCCCATTACCATACTTTACATGCCTGGGGATGTTCTGCATATAACATATAACCTGGAACACATCTCATCCTAAACACTGTGTGGTGTGTGCAATTAAAGCCACACACATCAGTAGCACTACATACCTAGGTAGGGGTCTAGTCCCAGTGTTGCCAAGTAGGAGTGCACATGTATGTGGAGGGATCTACTTCAGGTTGCTGAATATACATGTCCCAGGGGGTCACCCATTCATTTGGCACTGGCAGTAACTGTTATACAGACATGTGACGTGCTCAAATGTACCCAGGATATGGCACAGCCATGGGGTCACCACAGTACCATACCCCTTGTGAGATATGACAGAAGACCATCATCCTGCTGACACATGTCACCTACAACACAAATGGATAATATTATGGAGACCACAATCATTCAGTGTTACCAACAGCTATAATGCATCATGGCTGGACAGTTACACTACCTGACATGTAAACATTAAACATTACTGTTGACAACATGTTACACAGCAGTACATTGGTACACTGTAGTAAAGTCACCATGTGCATCAGAACCATATTAGCCTGTCCCTGCATTGATGGTATGGATGACAGGGATGTGGCACAGGTATCATCATATGCACAGGGTGTGTTGTGGGTTTGCCAGGGACCTAAGGTGGGCCATACGTTTGACACCATGTGTGTGGCTGAGGGGTGTAAGTTGCTGATATGGGCATGGTGATGTGGTGTGTGTAGGTATGGGGTTGCCCTAGGTGTGTTTGTACAGTGTGTGGGCATGCATGCACACAGTTCTGCCATGTGGCTGCCCAATACAGGTGTTTCTTGAATAGCTGCAGACCATACCTGGCAGGGTGTGCAGTTCACCGCCTCCGGCAACAGGCACATGGACTGTGCCTGTCAGAGGTCCCATAGGCATGTCCAGGTACAGGCCTCATTATGCTACTCTCCCTTGATGATGACATATGTCTGCTGGAACCAGATCCCTCCTGGGACTGGCCAGGTCCATGTGCACATGGCCTGCTGTGGTGTGATGTGGACAGCGCCCCACCTGCAGTGCTCGGGCTGGTACTGCCACTACGAGAGCGGCTTGGTGTACTTGCATGTCCATGGAGACTGCCAGATGTTGGTGTTGCTGGCCTACATTCACGTGGCCATCTCCCCACTCCCACCACATGTTCTAGCAATGACAATCCATGGTCGATGAGGCCCACCATCTCACCCAGCCATCTATCCATGACTTCTGTTAAATCACAGAGGGCACCTGCAAGTTCATGGATTTTGTCACTTACAGATGAGAAAGCAGCCCTCTGCAGCCTCAGACCCTGTCTGGTGTACAGTTTCATATGTGCCTGCACCCCCATGACAGTCTGAAACATGTGTCGGGTGGTACCAGTTGTGGGACTTCTGCCAAGGGCACGATGACTGGCGGCCCTCCCACCAGCACCTCGGTACATCTGCCTATGTGGTGCCCTACCAGACATCCGGCTATGCCTGTTGTGTCCAGACACAGCAGCCATAGATACCACACTCTCCTGTGCACTGCCACCAACCACCAACTGTCCCTCTGCCGTGGCCACTAGTGATGGGGTATCTATATGCACTATGACTGTGTGCGGGGATGAGGTGGATAACAGGGGGATGTCAAACGATGGCACAGTTTTGGCCTCTGACAACCCCATCTGTGCCTCAACACACCTGTCATCATTTTTGGTGTCTGTATGGACACCAACATCAGATTGCATGCAGGAGGGACCCTGACCCACCTCACCACATGTGAGGGGAAAACAAAAAATGCACTTTAAGACCTGTACGGCATTACATAACAGTACACACGTATACAGACACACATGCACACACACACACACACACACACACACACACACACACACACACACACACACACACACACAAACACTGAAATTCCACCATAATACCTACCTGTCCCTGAGTTTACAGACTGTCCCAAGTTTATTCAAGTAAATTCCCCATCCTGCATCACACTTGGAAACATACACTCATTAATACCACTCATTAATGTATCATTCTTCTAAATGCCTAGACAAGTGATCACAACACATGACCTGTTACTCCATTACCTCTTTGACTTGATTGGAGTAGGTTTTACAAGGACTCACTGCTGTCATCCAGTGTTCACCCTGCGTATGTCCGGACATCGCGAGCATGAGCACCATATGTTAGGAGCTACTATGGTCACTCAATAATGTCATGCACTGGAGTGTCATACGTAATATTGCTCAGTAGATGCAAGATCTGTTGCTCAATCAACTTATTATGTGGACAGCAGTAATATATGGATACACTCCCTGGTGTTGTCTAGTAATTTCCCAATGCATCTGTAGTGCTGCATAGGTGGGTAGTCGTTCACCTTTCTGCTGATTGCAATTTTAACAGTATACCTGGTGTTTAGTTTCCCTCCCAATGCATGTTCCATGCTACAGACCTTATTATACTATCAGTTGTCCTGAGATTACATATCAGACAATTATTCCTGGTGTCCCATGTGTCAGTCCATGTCCATGTACTGCACAATTTCAAAGGGAAGTGCTGATATATGAACAACCCCACAATCACACGTGCATACATGGACACCCACACAAACACACACACACATGCACACACACATCCTACATGCATCAACCCCCCACTCCACTCCACCAGATTGCATTTACAGACAAAAGAACCCCCACACACACACACTCACACCTACAAGTGTGGTTGCACTAAGATAGTACTCACAGACCTCCCATTACCCATCTGTCAACATGTATAACATATGGTACTCAACAGCATGCAGTGCAGCTATAGTCAATCCATGCTAGCAACAGTATACATGTGTGTGATGCATGGGCTGTGTTAGTAGGTGATGCCCCTTCCCCTGGAAAACATTGCAACCATGTACACAGTATTGCTGTGTATCTGTTCTGCACCCTGCCATGTACTGTGCACCATACCTCAGAGATGTAAACACTATTGCTGAATGTGTATTACTGTGTCAGTTATGTCTGCTCTAATGCTCACAACCCCTATGTGTTTGTCCGACACATACCTGGGATGATATGTGGACAGATGTAATTTGTGAATGCCTGATGTCTGATTTACAGATGTCAACATCAGTGGTGTATGTGTGACCAATATGATACTTATTACACTGACAACCGTCAAACCTTACCATGGTTATGGAGAGTGTACACACCCTTATTGATATGACGCCCTCTTCCTTGATATGCCATAGGACCACATCACTGCATATGTTGACATTACATGAGCCTGATATGTGACATATGTCCTGTACAATCAAATGCAGTGTCTAACAAATGTGTTAGTTGTGCTTATGCTAACCACGATGCATACACTTTGTGGGTGCATATGTGTGCTCACCCTTATCATGATGGTTTGTTGCACCTACTGTTATATGTACTACAGCAGTCACTATTCCTGGTAGGGATATACTAGCATGGGCCATCTGTATTTGCCAGTATATGGTCAGTCTGCCCTACACATGTCCTCCAACTCTGCATGATTGCAATGTCAACTCATGTGCACATCCCTTGGAGTTCACACACTGCCATCACTATTGCTGTGGAGTCAGGGTTATGTCTGCCACAGTTCCTGACCCTGACTGTGTGCAGATACAGCCATTCATACCATCCTTAGGATCCCTGCTGCAGTGCACTGGTGTGTCATGATGACACCCCCTCCCCACCTTCAGCCTTTTTGCAGATGCTTGACAACTATAACTATAGCCTACACATGTTTGTCAGTTTGCAGTGTCCCAAACACTGAACACCATGTGTAACAGCCTAGTCCCAGCTAATGAATAGCAAACATACAGGTGTGCACTGGCACTGGCACAGTACAGATGGGGATGGTGTGCCTGAGGTGGGGTAAGGCATTGGTTGTGCAGCACATGTATCTTACATGATATTGTCTGTAGGTTTCCAATGTGATCATGGTACACCAGTACACATTGCAATGCATACCTTTTGGGGACCTTTTCTGTTATGCATACACTACCTGTAGAGAGACCTGGCTGATGTTTCCTGTGTTACAACTGTCACATCTGATTACCCTAAACCATAGGCCTCACATTTGCAGAGTCTAGGCAATTGCTGTCATGGGTATTGCACAGCCAGTACTTGCCAGACATTCCTGCAACCCCCTCAGTATTGTGGCATGTTACTAGGCAGCCCACATGACCAGTTTGCTCCATGTGACATCATCTGTCTTGGATGGCCATCTGTTTATTTCCTACATCATTCCTGTCCCATGCATCCTTGCCACATGAATGACCGCACTGTTTGTCAAGGTATATGCAATGGTGAGGTATGGCTACATGTCCACCTCATGGGTGCTACCTGTTGGGTATGGGGCCCATGCCATGTCATGCAAGATGTGTGCAAGCTACAGCTGCCTCTGTTGCAGGTACGTGTGCACATTTGATCGCCAAACATCTTGGACAGCAGACCAATACATGGTGTGAGACTGAGGTTGTGTACTTGCTGAAAGATGCATTTCATTTACAAATACATGCAGTCAGTACCTCAACAGCTGTTTCCACTATATTTTATCTGGAGTGTGTGCACACATATGCTTCCAGTGTTTGTGAAGATATGTATTCCCCATATTTGCTGCCCTAACCTACAATTCCATATTACACACTCATTGCTCATGTTGGGACCACATTGCAGGTTTTAAGGGTTGTGGACCACAGTATTATGATATGCTGTAGTGTAGATCTGTAACAGTTGCCATTGTAATACTGGTATATACACTGTTGTAGCACTTTATAAGGGTGATGTTTCACACATGTCCCTACTGTAAGCCATTTTAACACCATTATGTTCATCTCTGTGGACACATTTTGCAATGACAGGATGTTAGTTATATTGCAGATGTCTGACATACCCTTCAGATACACCATCATGGTCACCACTGTGATGCAGTGCAGTTAACAGCAACAATACGTGAACATGTACGGCATGCTTATTGGTAGGTGTGTTAGATGTGTGCATGGAATATACAATAGCCATTACATGACCAGTGTATTGGCAAGCATGAACAGAAACCATACTCACCAGCTACAGCCTGTTACTTTAGAAGTATACCAGAGGGACCTACATAAGTGTGTGAGAGATGTGATGTCAGTAGCCACAGCTGTGGCATTGGTACAGGGTGGGTGCAGCATTACAGTACATCAACAGTACAATTCCACAATACTACAGCTTATGCACATCTGTTTATTACAACTATGCAGCAACAGACTATATATATGTCATCTCAGATATGCATGATCTAACTGTACAGATGCGGATGGATATGAACAGTGGTCTACTGATGTGCCCTGTGACCTTACCTGCATGCTCCTCTGCTGGTGTGTAGGTAGCACCAACCTCCACTATATTCTCTGTCAGTTGTTGTGTGTGCGGGCAGGCAGGTGCCACGAGGCTGGCGAGGAGCTCCTCAATACATGTCGGGGGATGGATGACATGGCCCCCCCTGTTGCGAGGTGATCCCCTGGGCTGCAGCAGCATGCAGATGGGCATTGCAAAGCAGGTTGCTGCAATGATGCCAGACCTGCTCAATACTGTGGTTATGCAGGCCAACATCATTGACCCTGTGGACTAGATTGTTCCACAGGGAGGTCCGCTCCTGCTGCTCATGGGCTGTTCTGCCAAAAAGCACCTGGTAGTGCTGTACCAGGTGTGTGATGATGACCTCATTTTCGTCCACTGAATAGACAGGTAATCTGCCATGTGACATCTCGCCTGAAAGACATAAAGATGGAAACAGGTCTGAGCAACTAATGCAGCAAGGTTACCATAGTTCTTAATACGCATCTCTGCCCCCAACCATATCTGTGACAACAAACTGTTCACACAACTCAATAGGTATGGCTACAGCTAACCTACCATTGGGACATATATCATATTGTACCACACTTTGTGCTATCTGTTTGTAGCCATGTTCCCTGTGGGGACACTATCATTGCTGGCCTGTTATGGACAATGTCACATGCATGCCATTGTAAGGGCCACAATGGTTTCATACATGTATGTGTTCTGTTTGCTATGTGATTGCTGCACATCTGCTGTTATGTGTTATTAGGGATATCTATGCATGCTGTTCAACATGATCCGGGAATGTGTGGACTATTACTACCCACATATGTTCTATAACAGTGACACTCTAGCATGTTTGGGAACAGTTGCCAGCAGAACCACCTCTTCCACCTTATCTGGCCATGTTACCAGGCCACATCACATGTGGGACCCATCCTGGGACTCCTCATCTTCTGGTCCTGCACTACCTTCAGGTGGAACCACTTCAGGGGATGGTGCCCCCCCAGGGGCACACACAGACATCATCCTGTCAACCACGGTCAGGTCCAGGGTCTGGTGCATAGGGAGCTCCACAGAGACTTGGGAGATGTGCTACAGCAACTTCAGGCCCTCAGTACACAATCACAGGGTCCACATGCTCCTCCTGCTCAGCCTCCAGCCCAGGCACTTTCAGGGCCAAGAAGCTGTTATTGTGACTGGCAATGGGTGGGAGCCTTGTTCCCATTTTTTCCATATGGGGGCTAATGGGGCTTCTGCATTGCAGATGACACTCACCATCCAGGGTGTTTACCCACTGCATGTGTCATATACCACCACTGTAGGCTGTCTTCTCTCTCTACCAACCCAACCCCCTCCACAAATATACCTGCTATCCTTCCCCAAATTCCCAATACCACCTTCACAGACAAAAGCAATGCGGTCCCAACAAGAGGTTCACAAGTGACATAGCCATCCATGTTGCACCCACTTACTGCTGTATATATATAATCCACTAAAAAATGTTGATGCACACTTCCTTATCAAATAATTCAGCAGGAGACTCCATATTCTCTAATTCAGTTGGGAAAACATGGAATCACTTACCAAAAAACCTTACAACCCTAACCTCTCTCCCACTATTCAAAACGAACCTAAAACATTTCCTGTCTAACCACTGGTTATGCTCTTGTACCAACCCTGACTAACTGGTGTTTTTAAACTATCTGTTACCATCAAAACATAAAATTCTTTCTCAGAACTAGTCATGGACCTATTTTCTAAACTAACCTATCTTTCTCATTTCCTAATACTGTCTTTCCCAAGTACTACTTATCATACTGAACACTTCTATTCATATTCTTCCAGTGCTTCTTGAAAATTTTATTATACTGAAGATGATTAACTCTTTTTAATGTCATTTAATAATTTTTTGTTTTAATTGTTTTTGTTCTGTATACTTTAATATGCAATATAGAATGTCTTTGAATTTGGAGCTTTTCTCCCCGGGCCTCCACAGAAAATGGACATGTATCCAGTTGGACTAGCCCGGTTAGCAAATGTAAAATAAAATAAAATAAAAAAATAAATATATGTGTGTGTGTGTGTATTGATATGTGTGATGTTCCCTCACACATAGCGTGAAGCACTGTGATGCAAGAAAAGGGGACATGTATTTATATACATATGTGTGTGTTTGTATATATGTAGACATACACACACACACACACACACACATATATATATATATATATATATATATATATATAAATGCGTGTGTGTGTGTGTGTGTGTGTGTGTGTGTGTGTGTGTGTGTGTGTGTAGATATATATTATGTTGTATATATATATATATATATATATATATATATATATATATTATGTTGTATATATATATATATATATATATATATATATATATATATATATATATTTATATATATATATATATATATATATATATATATATATATATATATATATATTTATATCTATATATAGATGTATGTATGTATCTACATATAGCTTTCTGTATATCTGTTTCTGTATAGCTGATTGAGGGCTCAGTGTCTGTTATTCTAAAAGTGCATTAGTTCTGGTTTAAGCACTTGGGCTTCACACCAGTTATTTTACATTAAGAGGGTTCGTGGTCTCCACTCTTGTGGGGGGAGAGGCTGGACTCTGCCCTTCTGAGCTGGGAATTTCTGGTTAAAGGCTTATATTGACTGCATATTTGAACTACTTCTTACTGAAATTGGTACACCTTGTTTGCTGCAGCATAGACTAGATCAAGGCCTGCTGAATCTAGCTTTGTTTGTATAACTTGAGCACTAATTCAGGCATTCTTTAAAGTATTCAATTGTATTTATTATTGCTTGGTAGTAACTTGATTAAAGTGTAGCTATCATTCTAAGTCTTTTGGATTAAGCACTTGGGCTTCAGGCCAATTGTTTTACATTAGGAAGGTTTGTGGCCTGCACTGTGGTGGCAGGACAGGTAGCTTAAATCCTTCTAAGTTGTGAACTGCTGATTGAGGGCTCAGTGTCTGTTATTCTAAAAGTGTATTAGTTCTGGTTTAAGCACTTGGGCTTCAGGCCAGTTATTTTACATTAAGAAGGTTCATGGTCTGCACTCTTGTGGGAGGAGAGGCTGGAATCTGCCCTTCTGAGCTGGGAATTTCTGGTTAAAGGCTTATAGTGCCTGTATATTTGAACTGTTTCTTACTGAAATTGGTACACCTTGTTTGCTGTAGCATAGACTAGATCCAGGCCTGCTGAATCTAGCTTTGTTTGTATGCTTGTTGTTTGTTTGCTTGTTATTTCCCTGAAATGCTAATTCCACCTAAAACGTGGCTTTTCAGCACTTCTGTGGATCCCTAGTGATATCTGCATTGCTTACTGTACTTATTTACTTGTTTCACTTCAAAGAAAGTTACTGTTTGTCGTTTTTGCATTTAAGTTACCTGTAACACATTGCATTTAAGTTACCTGGCACTTGCTCACTAAGTCAGCACTAAAAAATTAAAAGCACTACACCCTCACAAACTCCCCTTGAGTACCTTGTTCCCCATTGGCCCTTTTTTTCAATTATAAAGGAATTCCCAATACTGTTCTAGCATGTCCAAAGGTCAGTTGTCAATCTCCTCTCCGGTCCAGCTGGTGAATCTGGGAATCTTGAGGCAATGTTACAACTGCCTCATGTACACAGACAATCCTCTCCTCCTCGCAACAAATTCTCACATGTGAGAGATGCAACCATATAACCAAACTGGAGGCTAAGCTCTCTCAACTCAGTACTGGCCAAACCAGTCAGGAGTAGAAGGAAACCACACTCACTACAATTCCAGTCTCACATAGACCTACCATGACAGCAAACCAAACACATAAACACACAAAAACATACTTGGAGGCTCTAAATAAAAATCTGCCTAAGCAGCAGAGACCTCCAAAGCAGACACACAAGCAGCCGCTACCCCAAAACAAAACACGTGCAACACATAGCTCACAAAGCCAGTGTGCTGAACAGTCACAGCCCTTAAGGCTAAACAACACACCTGATACACTTGTAATAGGTGACTCTATCGTCAGGCACACTGACGTCCCACTCACCAGGCTGAACAAGGAGAAGGGCATGGTGAGCTGCCTGTCGGGCGCTAGGATCCGCCACATAACACACGCACTCAGGTCACTCCAAGGCAAGTACAAATATGACTCAGTTATTGTCCATGCTGGTGAGAATGACCTGAGATGTACCTCCCTGGACTACAGGAAAAGAGACATAGAGGAGCTCTCTGAGCATGTAGCCTAGGCCTGTATGACCCTGACCTTGAGTAGCATCTTACCCTCACCAGGAATGATGCCACAATATGAAGACAAGATGTTCAATTTCAACAATTGGCTTAAGTATTGGTGACATTCAAAGGGGGTCCAATGCCTGTCAGCCTCGGATGACATGCTCGACAAGCCACAATGCTTCGCTAGGGATGGCTTGCACCTGTCACCCCTGGGCTTTCGGATATTGGCAAAGGCTCTTCCTACCCCCATAGTGCCTTTTTTAGGCAAGGCTCAAAAGACCAACCCACCTCCATAGGTATCACAAGGGATAAGAAACTAAGAGTAATGCTACTCAACACCAGAAGTCTAAACCTCAAGATGCACGCACTCAAAACTCTCCTTAGCATGGAGAACATCAATATCTGTGCAGTAACAGAAACCTGGTTCAAGGATCCCAAAAGCACCCCAGCACTACCAGGTTATACCTCATACCGTGCTTTTCGGCCCCAAAACTTGGACTGAACCACAAAAGGAGGGGGTGTATCAATATTCGTCAAAGATACCCACACCTCCAGGTTGGTGGCACAGCACAAAGCATCAGAGACTATCCATGTGCAACTAACAGTGGGTAAAACTGCCTTCCAGTTTATAGCCTGCTACAGACCACCCTCCCAAACCCAGGAACCCCACTTGGCCTTCCTGAGAACACTGGAAAATATGAAGGTCTCTCCAAACACCATTATATTGGGTGACTTCAACTACCCAAACATAGACTGGGACCATTACTCTAGCTCCAACACCCTAGCCCAAAGGTTCCTAGAATTTATAAACTCAAATGCTATGGAACAACTTGTTACCACTCCCACAAGAGGGGAAAACATACTGGACCTGATCATCACCAACATGGGGACTCTATGCTCCAGATCAGAAGTGTATCCCTCACTGGTAAGATCAGACCATAAACTAATCTCACTGGATATTCACATCCTGACCCCACACCCTGCCCAGAAAACCACAGTGAAAAACTTCTCTAAAGCAAATTTCACACTCCTCAAAACTGAGTTGGAATCCTTCAAAGCCCCCGGGCCTGTGGAGAATACGTCCCAGACCGCAGAATAATTTATAAACACATTCTATGAACACTTTCAGGAATGCATGGATCATGCAATCCCAAATGAAACCAAGAAACAATCCTCCAAAGGCAGACATCCTGTCTAGTGGACCCCAGCCATAAACAAACTATACAATAGAAGGAGGAAGCGACTACATGATAGAGCAAAATCCCAAAAAGGGAAGGCATCTCTGATCAGTATTAGCAAAAAACTATGGGCACTCATAAAATCGTCTAAGGCCAGCTTCGAGAGAAAAATTGTACAGTACACTAAAGATAATCACAAGGCTTTCTTTAGTTATGTTAGGAACCTGGGTGGGAATTCCCAGATATGCTCAGAATTAGTCCAAAATTACAAAAAATACACCGAACCCACAGACATTGCCAACATCCTAGCTGACAGGTTCAGCGCAAACACCCCCCCCTCCCCACCAAAAGGGTGAATATCTATCCCAGCAGCATGCTGCCCCCCTGACATCTCAGATGCTCAGGTAAGAGCCGCCCTCTCCAAAGCAAAAAACACAGCATCAATGGGACCAGACAGTGTCCCGGGCTGCATCCTACATACACTGCAAGGAGAGCTAAACCCAAACATAAAACTACTGTTCAATCTCAGCCTTTCTACAGGATATGTACCCAAAGAGTGGCGTACAGCAACAGTGGTCCCCCTCCACAAAGGTGGTGCCTCAATGGATCCTGGAAACTATCGCCCCATAAGCCTGACTCGCTTGGTCTGCAAAGCTATGGAAAGGATCATCATGGACCTCATAAATAAAGATATTGGGGACCTACAGACACTGGATCCTACCCAGTTCGTCTTTGTTAAGGGCAGATCCTGCCTCTTAAACCTGGTTGATTTCTTTGAAACAGTCACCATGGCCATTGCGAGGGGAAGGTGGTCGACACAGCCTACCTGGACCTCGCAAAAGCCTTAAATACAATACCCCACTCGGGCATTATAGATAAGCTCACCAGCTTAAATATAAACCCCTATGTCACTAGATGGGTTGCAAACTGGCTCAAGGACAGAACCCACATGGTTAGAATTGCTAGAGCCATGTCAGACTCTAAACCAGTTACAAGTGGCATCCCACAAGGCTCAGTCCTGGGACCTCTCTTGTTCGGTATATATTTCACGGAGGTACAGGCAAACATGGAAGGACTGTGGCTGACCAAGTTCGTAGATGACTGAAAACTGGGTGCCATAATCAACTCTCCAGCCGACACAAGCATCCTCCAAAAGGGCCTCATAGAAACAGACAACTGGTGCCAGAGCCATGGCCTCAAGCTAAATGCCAAAAAGTGTATAGTCATCCCCTCTGGCAAAAACAAAGTGCCCACAAATTACCACATAGGTGGTAATCCATTATGTACAGAATAAGTAATTAGGGACCTGGGGACCCAAGTTGATAGCAATCTCTCATTTGACAACCACGTGGCCAAAGTGGTTAGAAAAACATTTTATATAGCCCACCTAATCATGAAGGGATTCACATCTAGATCAGGGGAGGTCATCGTGCATTTTTACTCATCCCTCATCAAGTCCATAATTGAGTACAATTCCCCTTTTGGGATGTACCTAACCAGACACCTGCAGCAACTGGAAAGACCCCAAAAGTACCTCACCAAGAGGATCAAAGGGCTCAAACAGATGCCATATGCTGCCTGGTTAATGAAACTCCAGCTCTACTCAGTGGCATACCGCCTGCTCAGAGGCGATCTGTGCCTGACGTATAAAGCCATGTCCAACCCGGAATTAATGGACATGCTGCACCTCAGAAAATCCAAATCCCATCGAGCTACATGCTCGAGAGACTTGAACCTCAGCACTGAAATAAATAGGACATGCTGGAGGGACAGATTCATAACCCAGAGGCTCCCTTCACTCTGGAATAAAATCCCAGTCCAGGTTAGGCAGAGTCCCTCATTGACTCTCTTCAAGAGGAATCTTGATGAGTGGATGGGAGTGTAGGTTTACCCTGGGTATCACTTCTGTGTCACTGTTAGACAGAGGCACAGTATACTAACCTCAAAAAGGGCATAGCAAAATTAATTTAAAATGGGTGGCAAAAGCCAAACACACTCTGGCTAGGCTTATAAATGCCCTATGGCAGATAGCCTAGTATGAACCTATGAACATGTATATATATATATATATATATATATATATATATATATATATATATACACACACACACACACACACACACACACACACACACACACACACACATATACATATATATATATATATATATATATATATATATATATATATATATATATATATATATATGGGGTACATTCAGACATCAGGTCCACAATCTCTAATTCTCCTTCCTGTGCAGCTGCACTGTTCTGCCTTGTTACAACACAGACAGGTGCCTCATATGGACACAACCTAACATTTGGGGGTATATATAGGGACAGATTGCAGGCAAACCTATTACACACTTATGGCATTTCAGCATGCTACATTACATGTTAACTTGAGTGTCCTGGAAGTGGTGGGCTATGGAACCCACGTGTCCATCAATATGGCATTACTTCCATCACCAGCTATTGGCCACAGTAATATACATGTTTTCCATTACGCAACACACACTATGATGGCTTACATCTTGTCAGTCAGTGCTGCTCTGCACAGTTGGCGGGTATGTCCCACTACACACAGGGACAGACACTATTGTCCATAGCAGTTGTTCAGCTGGACATCATTACAACAACAACACATGATGGCACATATAAATCATTCCACATCGTTTATCCCATTATTATGGACCAGGTACTACAGTCAATTGCAAGCATATATACTTCACTTACCTGTTGTGAGAATTATGTCTGTTCTGAATAGTTTGCTTGAAATTTTTTGTCTTGTGTTGTTTTTTTTACTTCTTTGCCTTTGGCTTGACCTTTAGCTTTCTTTCTTTCTTTCTCTCTCTCTTTCTTTCTTTCTTTTACTCACTCTCTCTGTCTGTCTCTCTCTCTATCTCGTTCTCTCTCCAGTAAATGAATTGAACTGCTTTGACTAGATTGCAGCATGGATTTTATAGGTGATGCACATGATCAGGTGATGGCCTCTGCACCAATCAGTGTCCTCCACTTGCTACCTGCATGCAGCATGCTGTGTAGTACTTCAAATTACCACTGTCATGGCAACCCACTACTATAAATCCCTACATTATGTGGGCATGGTGCCTTTACCTTTCCTGTATGGTGGACATCCTTCCTGTGTGTGGGCAGCAGTATTACAGACAGCAAGTGGCAATACCTCTTACAAGAGCACTTGCAGACTCAGGACAACTGCATATTTGTATAAGTTTCCAGAACTACAAACAGAGTGTGAGTAGTGTTGTATGCATTGTATAGCACCAGTGTTACAGGGTTTGTGTGTACATACTAGTTTAACATGGAATACAGTCTGTCTGCACAGCTCTCAAGTGTGGGCCTATCCACATGATGGACAGAGGTGTGCCTGTTATGTTTTGTCTGTCCACCACACAGGTCTTGTGTCAGATATATTACTGGCAGTGTGTGTGTTGAGTGCTATCAGTACATGGCTACATCCATTTGTGTTCCTGACTTCATATTCCTGACTAAGGGTATTTTGCAGACTAACCTGTAACACCAGCAACTTGCTCAGTGTATGATAACACTATTTCACATATAGGCCTGTTTTCCGGCCTCTGTCCTCCACCTACATACCAGGCTTTGTCCATATGATATGCAGTAAGGGGTTGTTATGTAGTGACCTGTGATTATGTCATGCTGCCATTCCTGCCGTAATTCCAGTGCGTTTGTGGCCCCCAAACATATTGTGGGGTTGGGTCCATGTATATGTGGGCTTCATCTGCACAAAACTTGTGTGCCCTTCTGCAGTCAAGAGGTCAGTGTATGTAACAGTGTTATATGCCCCTGTAAGTCAGTCTATGGGGGGTTATGCACCATAGATAACCTAGGCTGTTGCAACATGTGAAGGATATCAGTAGTAAGCTGCCTTAAGGTATATGGCTGTACATTACCATACATTTCACCTTGGGAACATTGCTGGCCTACTGCCTACTGCCATACAGACTGTTCTGTTTGTCATTGTGATTGTGATGTTTTCAGTTATGCATTGTTATTTAACAGATACATCCAATTGTGTCAACCTAAGTCTTTTCCCCTTAGGGATTGTGTACAGAGTGTAGTTAGAGGCTGCTGGACTATACATCTGCATTACTTACTGTTGATTGATTGATATCCTGTGTCCCAGTCTGTCTTTAATGTTGTACTACTTGGAGGCCTTGGCCTAGACAGCAACATATGTTATGCTTTCAAATTACTGTATTAAATGATCTGCTTGAGAGTTGCATTAATCTGTTTGTATGTATTTCAAAGTCTAAACAGCTATATGACATGGCATATACAACTGTAATAGTACACACATAACATTTTCTTATGTATGCAAACCTGTGTGTGGTGTCATATCCTTTGACTTCGCTGTGGGTATATGTTTAAGCAACAATTGTCTTTTGTATGGGTGACTCATACATTGTCCATTTAATAAGGTGGCAACTGTAGGAATACTGGCTCTTCAGTATGGTGTGCACCCACTAAATATGTAACTTCCTATACATATTTTTGTATGTGTAGTTACATATATATCTATTATATATGTGTGTATAAATATATATATATATATATATATATATATATATATATATATATATATATATATATATATGTATATTTATCTGCATATATATATATATATATATATATATATATATATATATATATATATATGTGTGTGTGTGTGTGTGTGTGTGTGTGTGTGTGTGTGTGTGTGTGTGTAGGTATCTTTGGAATGCTTCTTGCTTCCACATTGTACATTCCCTATGGTAGCCAGAGTGCACTGCATGATATGTTATTAATACCATCCTGACATCATA
>NC_056733.1:1859563213-1859585795 GCF_019279795.1 Protopterus annectens
TGTGCTATATAGATATTGCTGTGTATCTCTTCTCTGATTTCTGTCTATAAGTCTCCTGTGGTTTTACAGTTTGACCTTGTAATTACAACACTCTTATACAGGATTTCCTAGACACTTTTATTATGTAGCACAGTGTGGGTGACAGTGATGAGAAATGCTTTATTATTCAGAGCAACTGCAACACTAACGATGCCATACAATACCGGAGTAAACAGTACCAGTACAGGATATCAATCTTTTATTTCTAGGCACAGTTTTCATATCTGACAGACCTGTGGGGGCAATGTTTGTTGGCACTACTTGAATGTTGCCACACATATTACCAGATTCCACATTAGTATTATGCACATATGACTCACTCTGTTACTGCACACACTCTGGTCACAGCTTCACAACATGGGGGTGGAGATGGGACATATTTGGCTTATTACTCTCATAACATTTTGGGGAGTTGCTAGAGTGACAGGTTTGTTCTCATAGATGTCTGACACTCAGTTGTATTTCTTATTTGCTGCCTAAACATCTGAGATCATCCCACTGATTTGCCAGGGGGACAGGGTGACTGGCATCAGATATGGGCCAATTAACTGGACATTCTGTACAGTTGTGAGGTATGATTTTGCATACAGCCTAATACCACTCCCAGGATTCAAACCATGGCTGCATGTGCTAAAAATACAGCAGTTCATGGCTTAGTTGAGTGTGCTATTTGGATTATGTTGTCTATTTTTTCACTGTTTTCTAAGTCTCTCTCAGTTGGACTATATGACCTCTTGTGATTACAACAGTCATATACAGACATCCCTACACATTTTTTATGTAGCACAGTGTGGGTAACAGTGCTTAATACAACAGTACTATTAAGAGATTGCAACTCTACATTACCATATGATACCAGAGTAAACACATGCAGTCCAGCAGTTAGACCTTTATTGTTAGGCTATTATGCATTTATTTACATATAACCTATATATTCCTGCCATATTCTCTGGTGTATGCAGTACATGCCTTAAACAATACAGGTTTTATACAGGTGATTAACTTACTACTACTTTTAGATTTATTTCCTATGACAGTACATGCAAGAGTATTACTAATCTGCCTCATGTTGCAACCACTGCAATCTACAGGCATGGGCTTCCTGGTTCGCAGCCCACTCATCTCCCACTGTGAAAGACATAAGAGGAATATTTAGCCATACCTATCCATAATATACGTGAGCTGGCAATTATTAAACAGGTAGTGGATTGTTACTTACACATGGCTGGGACATCCCCCATCCTCCTAGCCTCTTGGATCCACTGATCCAAGAGATCCCTCTTTCTCCGCTTCAGGTCAGCATAGTGATGCCTGACCTGCTCACCAATTCTAGGTATGCCAGTGGCATTGGTGAGGTCATGGGTGAGACAGTTCAAGGCTACCGCTTTGTATTGGGAACCCTGGTACTTGCCCTGCAGCAGTCTCTGGTCATGGTCTTTAAAAAGGAGTCCTACCATGACTCTGGATGCCTGGATGCCCCAGTACTGTGCCCAAAAGTGCACACCCTCTCCCATACCAGTCATAGTACCTACATGAGAAAGCTGCAACCAGTTATGAGATGCATTTCTGCCTGTTGGGTTTAAATAGGGCTGATTTCCCATACTTTGCTGTGATTGGATGGTTTTGAAAATGCTAATCTAAGGGCAAACCTGCTTACTTGAGGTTGGCATTGGTTAAAGGTGTATACCAATGGGCAAACTGATTTAGCTGGCCTACATGTTGCTTACTCCTACTAAGCTGAGCTGTGCAATGCTTAGTGTTGCTTAATTTTTAATTTGCATACTATTTGCTGTTTGGCATTGTTTATTATTCATTACATGTTATATATGTGTTTGGTATCCATGATTCATGTGTACATACACTGTATGGGGTCCTTGTGTTTATTAGGAGATTTCAGCACTTTATTATAATTAGACCTCACATATGGGCTTAATGCAGTACTCCAATTCACATATTTATGTTATGTAGTAGGTTATACAACATAAAACTGCATATAGATTCCTTTCACGTGTTAAGTTTGATTTTCCTATAGTGAGGATCTGTTTGGTGATACCTCAATCTTATGTACCAGTGTGATGGCTTAGTGGTTACCTCCTGTGCCTATAGTGTACATGTCCAGGATTCAAGACCTGCAAATGCTATTTATTTTGTTTCTGGCCAGAACTGCGGCTGTTGCATACAGAGTGATTAAGGCACTTTTAAGCAACTGTAAGTGGGTTTGTAAGGGTCTGTGTGAAGGTAAGCAATGCTAACCTCCGGTTAAATATACTTACAGAGAGTTAGCTTCAATATTCCTTAACCTGTGTGCACATTGCTTACCCCCATGCAAACAGGCTTAAACCCACTTACTACTGCTTAAATATGCTTACTCTTGCTTAATAGTGCTTACTCCCGCTTACCCCTACACTAATTTAGACAGTAATGTAAAATGGCTCTTGGGAAGGTGGTGGATTTGGACACTCTATGGATTTATCATTCATTACACATTGTACCTTCAATTTGTATCCCTGATTCATGTGTACATATACTGTATGGGGCACTTGTAATTATCTGTGGATTTTACAACATTATGACAATGACACCTCACATCTGCATTTAATGCAGTACTCATTTCACAAATATATGTTATTTAGTAGGTTATGCAACTAAAAATATTGTTCATAAAGTGATTTAACATGGAAAATGGAATGTACTGGAATGAGACTCAAACCGGGAATGACTGCTCGGAAGATGAATGCTCTGCTCACTACACTATTGTAGTACTGCTTCATTTGCATATATCTTGATTTTTATCCTCTTGTGCCATTTAAGTTGCAATAAACATAGCTAAGCAATGGGCAAACCCATGCACCTATGGTTAAATTTTATCTGTTTGATAAAAAAAAATTAGCTTGTTTATATTTTATATTTTAACTATTGCTCTTATAAACTTGGGGGGATGTTGCTGGGGGTATGCGAACACCTATAAGTGGTCTTGCTCATTCTTGTTGTTAACCTGCTGTTCTTGCTTGCAGGGGCATATATATTCTGAGAGCTCTGCTCTCAGACACACCCCCTGCATTCGTACATGCTCTGTGTCCTTTTAGGAGCCCAGGCAGTGTGCCTTCATTAATATGCCTGGTGCGCTGCTGTGCTGCTACTTAACGGCCGCTTCCATGCAGGACTAAGCTAGTCCTGCATGGAAGAATAGTGAATCCGGGGGCATGTCTTTATATCTGGTTCATGTTTATATATTTTCTAAACAATATTATTGTTTCAATAACAATCATATACTTTGTTTTTATATTTTTATTACATATTATATCCCTTATCACATTATAAAAGATTTTAGTTGGATTTATATTATATCGTTTATGGGCTGAGTTACTAATGATATTACATATAGATTCATGAATTAATTTCCATTTGGCTGTATAGGTTGATATCAGCCATAGAGTAACTGTTTTAATAATAGATGCCAATGAATACATTTCTATATCTGGTAGATTAATTCCACCCTTCTCCCAACCTTTTAAATGGTTGTTAAGCATGATTCTAGGCTTATTGTTAAACCAAAGGAAATTCAGCATCATTTTATTATATTGCTGTATAATTTTCTTAGTAGGAGGGATGAAAAAGGATTGTATATAATATAACAATTTTGTAAAAATGATTGATTTAATTATATGCAACCTATCTTCCATTGTATAAAACATCAAATTCCATTTCTGCATTAATGATATTTGAGTTAGTATATGAATATAGTTAATATTTATTGTTTCTCTAGTGTTGCTAGCTAGTAAGATTCCTGGGTTTTAATTTTATTATCAGACACTAAGTACTTAACGAAGTCATTATTTAATTCCCTTCTATTTGAGTTAATTAATAAAATTTTAGTTTTGATTTAATTAAATACAAGACCAGAAATAGTTTGAAAGAAGTTCATTGTTTGGAATAATTTATCTTTATCAGATATTGTCAACAGGATGTCATCAGCAAATAATTGTATTTTCATTTCTAAGTTATTCCCAGTTACTATGCCTTTAATATTTGTGTTCATTCTAACATAGTTAGCAAAAGGCTGAATTGCTAATGCAAATGATAAAGGTGAAAGTGGGCATCCTTGCTTAGTTCCTTTTCTAATAGTTATAGAAGTAGAGAGACATGACCCAATCTTAACATAGGCCCAAAAATTTTCATATAGTGTTTTAATTAAGAATGTGAATTGTTGTGAGAAAACATATTTTTCTAGTACCACCAGTAAATAATTCCAATCTATTGACTCAAAGGTGCTATTGATGTCTAGACTCACCAGAGTCATGTCTCTTTTACTTAAATCAGCATCAAGGCAAGAATTATTTTAATATTATCGTAGGTGTTTCTATCTTTTATGAAGCCTGTCTGCTCATGATCAATTAATGATGGTAATATATGTTTAATTCTGTCTGTATGTATTGCCATGAACATTCTGTAATCTAAATTTAACAATGAAATTGGCCTATAGGAAAAATATTCTGAGGCATTTTTTTCAGATTTCAGAATAGGTGAGATTAAACTATATTTCCAAGGAGGTGGAACTAATATTCCTTGTTTAACCTGGTTAAAAACCTTCAACAATAACTGTTTAGCTTCTTTGGGCAATTACGTATGCATTTCTGGTGTCATGTTTTCATTTCCTGGTGCTTTATTGGGTTTCAGTTTTTGCATTTGATTCTGTAACTCAGACATTGTTATTTGCTTGTCAATGTGTCTACTCTGTTGTTCCTGTATCTTGAGGTTTATATTAGTCTGAAGGACATTTCTAATTGTTTCTTTCGATTTAATTTCTATATTGCTAGCATTAATTTTTTGATACTGCAACTAAAATGCTTCTAGTATGCTTTTTAAGTCTGAGACTTTCTTATTAATGTTGGAATTATATATTTCTTTTATTTGATTCATTTTAATAACTTTCTTAGTTCTATTTGCTAGTTTCCTTTGATTCTTCGGATTCATCGAATAAGAAATTTTTGATTTTTCTAATTCTGACATTATTTTATGATGTAATATTTCAGTATATGCTTTATTTTTTCATTGCTAAATCATTAGTTAATTGACTATGTCCTTTTTGTATATTAATTTTAATAATATCTATTTCCTTTTGAAGTTCAGTTAATTGCTTGTCCCATTGCCTCCTTTTATTTTTGTACCAAGCTAATGTTCTTCCATATATGTATGCTTTTAATGCATCCCATACATAGATTTCTGAAGTGTCATTTATGTTTAATTCATGAAATTGTTGTAATTCGTTTATATAAAATTCTTTAAATTCTTGTAGATTCATTATATAGGATGGTATTCTAGTGATTGTCACATTTTGTTTGTTATGAACTTCTACTTCAAAAGTAATTGCATTGTAGTCTGTTAATGGACAAGAGATTACTTTAACATTGCTAAGAAAGGTGGTTATTTTGTTTGATATATATACTCTATCTATTCTTCAGTGTGTGTTATACCTATGTGCAAAAAACTTATAGTGCAGGGAATCTTTTTCCTGCATATTCATTACCATCTTTAAGATTATATAGTTCAACAAATTTTGCTAGTGCTTTTGATGTTGAAGTTTTCCTTCTGGCATTTATAGAGTCAGTGTCATTATCATCTAGTATACAATTGAAATGCCCAACTATTATCAAATTCCCTTTGGAGTGCTGGATTACTTCTTCTAACTGCTTTTAACTATACTTGCACTAAGCCAGGTATCCAACAAAAGTTAATAAAAGTATACAGTTTACCACTTATTGAGACAGCTGGCATACAACGCATCCCAGATTTATCTTGATATGAGCTTATTATTGTTGGCATAATGACAGAATTTTTTCATAAAATCATTACCCATTTGTTTTTTTTTTGTTTGTTTTTTTTTTCTTATGTGATGAACTTGTTAATACTGTGTAACCACTGAAGCTGAGTAAATTAAGGTCTTTGGTTAATAAATGTGTCTCTTGCAGAAATATCAGTTGTGGGTTTAGTGTATTAATATATTTAAATAAACTTGGTCTCTTACATTTATTATTCAACCCATTAACATTAATTGAGAGCACCTTCATATTTAAATACTACTATATGTCGATTTAATTTAACTTGCATTCCATTAGGCAGAATAATGTACAGTATAAAAGTTCTTGTTTGTGTATAGCTGTGAATAAAAAAATGTTTTAGTTTCCTTTTAGATGGACTAATATACTTAGGCAAGTAAAAAAAGACACATAAGAAACATTGTAGTATCAAAACCTGAACCATGAGCTCCTTTCTATCCATGGGGTTATTATAACCCCTACACTTAAGATGACAAAGCATCAAAGTCTCACTCTCCCTCTCACAGGCACTATACTCCAAGCCTGGCAAGCCATTAATTGTTAGAAAGTGTATTATCATTCTATAGGATAATTATAATAGCAAACTTATGGTTATTAACCAGTGTAATATATTCTAAATTCAGTCTACTAAGGTTGACAAAAATTAACAATCCCAGTAACATATCAAGAAATCATACAGGGTGATATGAATCATCTTTAACCAGAGAAATTGCCTTAGAGTTATGCTTAAATATAGGCTACACTGCTGTACTTATAAATTTTATAATGCATGTTTACTATAAGCAAACCTTTCAACATTCCTTTTTGTGTTAACATTTTCTAAATGTAAGCAACACAAAAACAAAATGAAAACCCATATGTTAGTTAGCTTGTATAATTTATGTTTGGATATTGTTTCGCTGGTTTACTTAGGGTAGATTATTTAAGTTATTATGCAACTTGTAGCAGTGTCATATGTATGTAATTATATACATTTTAAAAGTCCTGAAATGGTGAAGTGTAACTTATGTAAGCTTAAAACAACCCTATAAATAGAGAGATTTGGTTTATATATGATATTATTTAACACACGAACAGTTCGCATTGAATTATAAAGTCAGATGACAATGCTGCAGTCAGCATAATTGAACTGATACAGATAACAGTAAGGTATTTAGCAAGTTTCCTTTTCTGAGTTAACAGACTGATAAACATTTACTTAAGTAACTCAATCTGTATTACACTGTTTTAAAAGTTTCACCTGTATGTGATCTTATTTTAATGCTCAAAGTTACCCTTTTGCAGATAGTTGTAGCCTTGTCTTTATCTAATGCCATGACTGCTCTATCGGTGTACAAGGACCACACAAAACGCTGTAATTTACATCATCCTTCATAGACTAAGAAGAAGCATCATCAAATACAGAAACTGTAATCAGCAACTTTTCCTTATACATGACTTCTATGCTTATGGTTTGCAGATAAATGTCAGTGTAGAATAGATATGTGGATTACAGAAGGAAATTGCCTCCTGTTATCAGACTATTTGTTTTTGTGACAGGAAACTTTCAAATCAATTAATTGTTTGTAATGAAAAAGTAGATATTTAATCAGTAAATGTGTACACTTAATATGAAATCTGTAAAGCAAAACTTTTTTTTTATTTTTACTGTATCATTAAATTATAATCTGTGGTAAATTATTAATAAACTTAGAATGAAATAGTGTAAGTGTCACTTTATGAGCTTAGAATGATAAAACAACTATATCTGAGTGCTGTAAAGCACTGACATCACATTATTTTACTTTCATTTTAGTGCCTCTATTTGATTCTGGGAAAACCCAGGCTTCAGAATTGCTTCATGAAGTTAGGTGAAGAGTTCTAAAACAAAAAACAGTGTAATCAGCTTCCGATTCCAGCGGGAAAATAGAGAATGCAAGTGTGGTGCTTTTGATTCTTTGTGTGTAGCTTGAGCTTCCTGGCTTATTCTGTTCATTTTTATGAAATGTATTACCACGGATTTAAAAAAAAAAACTTTATTTAAGAAAACAATCATAAATACTGTATACACAAGTTATTATACATCTTAAAACAAATAATTTCTTGTGTAAATTATGTACTCTAAAAACTAATTATTTATCTATATTAAACACCTTATTAAAGCTTTATTAGAAGAGAAGCGAGGCTATTAACTATAACTATTAGTAAAGTCAATGCGGCCAACATTCAAATGACACTATTAGTATAACCTCCAGCCCAACCCAAATACAACTATCCCCAGTTGTCATTCAATTTCTTAGTGTATATCAGATAACAGATAAGTATTATTAACAGGAATAACAGTTCTTATACTTATGACTGTATTGTCTATTTGATTTAAGCATTAATGTTGGTTATAAATTCAAAGTAGTAAAGATAAATTAATATGAGTTACCTTTTCCTGAAGATTTATGATTCCCTATCCATAAATTGCAGGTGCTTAATAATGCAAAAACATTTTATTTTAACAAGTAAATAATAAAAGTAATTTGTCCTTCTTTTTTACTTTTCTTTTCTGTGGTCTGCCAGTTATTCTTTTCAGCTTGAAATTTGAGGCTAGGTCCCAAACAATCAATTTCTTCAGTTTGATCTAGGAAGTTGTTTTTAGAAAGAAAATAAACTGCAGTATCCAGGGTTTGAAAGGTTCTGGTGCCTTCAGGGAAAAAATGTGAAGTCTGGCTGGAAATAAAAGATGAACTTTTAATTGTTGTTGTTTAAGTTTTTTAATTATTGGTAAGCATTCCTTCCTTTTTCCTACCACTGTTTAAAAGTAGTCATTATCAAACCCAATAATGTTGTTGTCATATTTAATTCAGGAATTGGTCCATGCAAGAACCAGTTCTTTGTCCTGTGAAGAAAAAAACTGTGACAGATTTTGGTTTGGTTTTGTCCTTGTTGTACATAGCTGATTTAGTCAAAGACTGATGTGCCCTCTCAATTCTATATGAAAAGGCTTTGTGCAGATTTAAAGCTTTGGGAAGCCAGGTGGTGAGGAAATTGGTCATGTTTTGAGCCTCCACATTTTCAGGTAAACCATAAATCTGAAGATTATTCCTCCTGGATCTGTTCTTGAGATCATCCACTTTACATAAGAACATTTGGGAAGTCTTTGTACATGTTTATTTTGGAATTATTTTTTTTCGGTTAGCATTGTAAGTCATGCATTCACATCAGTGATACTGCATTCCTACTTATTACTCTAGATGTTAAACTGTTGATTTAATTGTCCTGTTGACTTCTTTATGTTCAATGGGTAAGTGACTGGCTTGATGCATGTTACTGTGTACAATGTTTGGCTGTATATAACATATATCAGTCCTATAAGCCAATAATGCCATTGATGAGCACCACATACAGACAGGTTCTGCATGAGTTTAACTATATGCAGGTATATCTGTTATGTTTATCTTCTTACACCTTTATTCGTATACTACAGGTTCCACACTTATCTTGACATTACTGCAGGTATGACTCATGTCCTTTGAGACTGTATCTGTCTAATGCTATCAGTATACAGTCATTACATGGAGAAGTAATGTTTGGGGACATTGAATGGCATCAGTTGTACTTTTTGTATGTTCTTAAGTTGTTATATGTGTTTCTTAGCTAGTGAGTGTGCGTGCAATCCTTTGCCTCTTAGCCAGGGCAAGGTTATATTGCACATGTCTTTGTCTGCCAGGTCCCTCTGAGCTGGAGATTCTTCCTCATAATTTTCACCTGTATGTACTGGAGGTGCTGGCCCTGACTGGGTCATACTGTAGAACACCCCCTGATGCATCTAAACAGCAGAACCATGACTTCAGTATGCCAAACACATGCTCTGTGATATATCTTGTTTGTGAATGAGAATCCTTGTAAGCTTCTCCAGTCTGTATGTGCATTTCTGATGGATGTCATGAGCCATGGTTCCAGTGTATAACCTGCATCACTGATTAAATGACCTTGTGGAACATCAGCCCTAGTAAACCTTGTGTAAAGCTGAGAGGTGTGCCAAATGTGTGAGTCATGGTAAATGTCTGGGTTGCTAGCACCCACGTTAAGGATGGTCCCTCAGGCATTACAGAAAACCAGGCAGTTGACTGAGGGGAATCCCTTCCTGTTGATGTATGTCTTTCCCTGTTCGACAGGTGGAGCTTATATTTCTATGTGAGTGCAGTCTATGGCCCCCAATACTTCAGGGAAGTGTGCTACTGCATAAAATTCTTGCATTGTTCTTGCTGTCTCCTGTGGGGTGCATGGAAAATAGATGTAGTGCCTTGGATTTTTTAGCATAGCATGTCAACATTGATGCAATATTCTGGAGGTTGAGGACTGTGACACCCCTAGTATATCCCCTGTCAGCCTCTGGGATGTACCAGTAGCTAATATCCTTAATTCTATCCATACCTTAGTTTCCACTGGTATAGGTTCTCCTCAATTTCCCCTTGGTCTGAGATGGGGGTGGCAGAGGTTGCAGAGGTCCTATACTGTTTCCCTGTCCACCCTGCATCACTCTAATATTTCAATACCATGCAGTTTGTGATATGTTAAATGGGGTCTGGACACCCTTTTTCTCCTTAGCCAAGGTCTGTTAACAGCAGTAGCAGCAAAGATTTGAGCCTGTTGCATGTACACATGCAAGAGAGCAGCAATGATCCCTAACAATATTTTTTTTATAAGTGAGATGGTGTCTATATTTCAGTTGGTTTCGGAGTTCATGGCAAAGAGCTGCACCAAGTGTACACAATTACTTTATACCTTCCTGAACGCCTCGACCATCTTGGATTGGTTAATTAGCATGTAATTTGTCTAGTTACACTTTCATTAGTCTGCTGTTCCATTTACCTTTTGTTTTGCAGCTCTGTGTGCAGAGCCATTTAATGAATACAAAATAGTGTGCTATCACCATGGCGCACATAGCAGCATGACATGGAGCTGTTCATGAATCTGGACTATTAAGTATTGTTACTATTATGCAAGAAGCATAGGATTTTTCAATAGAAGATATTAAAAAAGATTGAGAGAGATATTAGAAGAAAAAATAATACTTGCACATGAAAAACTGTCAAAAACTTCAAATAAAAATTGTGAATTCATTCATGCAACAGATCTATTAAAACATTTCATAGACAAAGAAACTTTTGGCTGTCTGTAAAAAGAAGTGACAGAGGAAGTGCTAAAATATAAAGAACAAAAGCCAAATATTTTTCAAAGGTATAAAAAAGAAACATGGACATGGGAAAGAAAAAGTGGTCTGACATGATACAATATTTATGCAAACGTGAAAGCCAAATTAATCAATAAAAAAGCAGCCCCAAAGATATTTGAAGAAAAATACAGGCAAAGGAACATATATATAGAAAATTTCACAATACAAAAACTAAGAAAATAAATTAAAAAAATAAGAAAATAAAGGGGAAATGTACACAAACAGGGTTATTACAGCAGAGCAGAAATTGAAGTTATGGATTATTTGCAAAATGAAGGATGTACCGTGCAGAATTCAACACAGGTAGTGTTGTAGCATGAAGTAATAATGGGTACCCAGATTAAATAACAGCTTCATCTTCTGAAGAAGATTTGCTGTGTGGTGATGCTCTGTAGCCTTCTTTTGGAGATCAGTATTAAACCCCATTTGACGTTGCACAGCAAGAGAAAGGAAACAGAGGCAACTCTGATGCAGGTGGTGTTGTGCAGTTATGAGCCAAACGGTTTCCATATGAAGGACAGACAATGTAGGGCACATCTGAGGAGCATATGTCACTGAAAGTTGTTCCAGATGTTTCTGTGGAATACTCACAGGGAACAGAGAAGAAAGACAATGTTCCCAGCCCAGAAGAAACTGATACAAAGGAAAACCTTATCAATTTAATAGAGATGGATAAACATATTAAGGTAGATTAAAGAAATAGATTACAGGAAATAAATAAGACCCAAAATGTTAAAAGACTGGTAAAACAGATCAATACAGCAATTAGGTCTATTAAGAGAAGGTCATGTAATATAACAGAATTAAATAGACTATATTACTGTGCAACTAAATTAATAACAGAGAAAGTGTTACCACAAAAATGTAGAGTAACAAAGCAAAGGAAGGGAGCAAGAGGAATGCCACCATGGAATCACTGAATAGAGAAAACTATAAAGCAGTTATGACAAGAAGTATCACTGCTAGAAGAATATAGGAAAATGAACCATCAAAAATAATTACAAAAACATATGTGGTAAAAGTGATGTACAGTACAACAACAGACCAGCATCTATCATACACTAATACAAATAATAAACTAAAAATTTCAGTACTCACAGAAATACTTAGAAGATATGTAGATTAATATAAAGGAAAAGTACAACTTAAGCAATTCATTGATGGCTCAAAAATTTTATAGAGAACTGAGAAATAAAACAAAAGGAATAGAAACACTACAAAAAATAGACACATTTTGGGCAAATATTTATGATGACCCTTTTAAACATAACCAACTTGCAGAATGCATAGAAGAATTAAAAGTAACAGTAAGGAGTTCTAATGTAGACGACATAAAATGGGATGAAGCTGCTGTGAGAGAAAGTGAGAAAAAATTAAGAAAAACTCCTAACTGGAAAACCTCAGACCTAGATGCAGTACCTAAGCTCTGGCTAAAGGCATTAACATCTTTACACAAAGATTTTGCTCTGAGTAAGAATTATTAATATGCACATCCCGAACATAGGCCAGCCTGGTTAACAACAGGCAAAATGATACTCCTCCTTCAAAGTGAACCTGCAAACTATCCTAAAAACTATAGAACAATGACTTACCTCCAGACAATATACAAATTATATCATGAAATTGATGTAGACAGAGTTTAAATTGTGTGGAAAAAATAAGGCATGGCAATAGAACAAAAGGGTAGCAAAAGAAAGTCATATAGAACAAAGGGGATTATCTGTTTCTAAATAAAGCCATAATTGAGAACTGTAAAAAGGAGAAGAATATTAATAAGGCATGGATAGATTACAAAAAGGCATTAGACATTGGGCCGGATTCACGATGGCTTGCACGGAGTCTAAGAGTAGAGTAAGACTCCATGCAGCCATCATGTCTGACGAGCGATCCAGGAACAGCCTGTAGGGGCATGTAAGAGAGCTCCTAAAATGGCTCTTACACAGACAGGGCAGGGATATGCAAATTACCTCAATTGCAGTGAAAGGCATGCAAATGAGGTAGATTTGCGATTCAGGAAACCCGTACCTGTCCGAGTAAGAGCAGTGTTATTTGCAGAAATGTACTCAGTTGACAACTGAGTACCATTCTGCAAATAGCAAAACGGAGCCATGACAGCTCCAAATAAAGGTTGCATCCAGTGCAGGAAGCATGCCAATGGCCAAATATATGGCCATTGGAAATGTTTCCTGATGCAATATAAAAATAAAAATATATATTTTTTTTGTCGATTTTCAACGTTTAAGCATAGCGCAGCGCCGCACAAACGGGCTGCGCTCTAAAACCCAGAATAATAAAAATTAAAATCCACAAATGTGGAATTTATAGAAACTGTTAATGTACAATGTAAGGGAATGGCAGGCTGAAGACAACATGGCCACCGAGTAGCGGTTGCTAAGGGGGGAAGCTCAGTCTAGGACATGTAACCAAGCATTAGTAGGCAATCCTATGTAAATGAGTGTTAGGATAGTGAATCGCAAGTTTACATAGCAAATGAGGACAGTCAGTGGAGTGTAGGAGTAGGATATGGGGAGTAACAGAGTAGAAGATAGGTGACATCATGAGGGGGGTATGTATGAAAGACATGAACCTCATTGGAGCAGAGTGGCATGTGTCAGCTGTCATTTATACATCATGGAAAGAGGTGTGTCAACAGGTAGGCTAGGGAAAGGCAAGAAATGGAAGGTGTATGCCGTAGATAACACCAAAGTTTCTTTTTGAGTGGGTATGCGCGCGTGTAAATCCGAGTAAGACAGTGTGCGCACGTGTAAGCGTGAGTGCGTGTGTTTAAGCCGGAGTAAGCATGTATAAGGCTGTTTAAAGAGTTGTAAGCGCGTTTGTGCTGGTGTGCATGTGTTTTAACCTGAATAAGCAAGTTTTAGTCCGTGTAAGCATGTGTGCGTGCGCGTGTTAGCAGCTGTGTGCGTGTTTGCACTTGTGTGCGCAGTGCTCCCCCCTGAGGAAACAGAAAGGAAAAAGGAAGCACAACAAATAGTAGGAAGCTACCATGGAGTACTAGCAGAGCTAGCAGGTGAAAACAATCAGAATCAGGCAATTACACAGGCAGTACACTAGCCCAGCCCAGCCTAGCACTTAAAACTCTGCAAACAACAGTCCATTATGTTTCTCACAAGAGACACTGCAGTAAGCTAATAGAAGTGAAAACTGAAAAAAACTGAGACAAAGAAATATTAGGGGCTGCCATTGCTGTTATAAGGTGACATATGCAACATGCTGAGGGTGGTGACAATGGAAATGCTGCAGGACAACCCACAGTGAGGAGACGGAGAAGAGTGTACAGGCCCAGGGTAACCTACCAGGGGCTACATGAACTGGAGATAGTGGAGCCCTATAGAGTGGACAGAGACCTCCTGCAGCAAATTGTTGAGCTGTGCAGGCCACACCTCACACACAGAACCAACAGAGGGGAACCCATCCCAGTGGAAACCAAGGTATGTGTTGGCTTAAGAATACATGCAACAGGTACCTTCCAGAGATCAACTGGTGATATCATGGGGATATCACAGGCATCAGCATCCAGGGTACTACACCAGTTTCTGGATGCTATGTCAGCACATTTATTTATTTATTTATTTTACATTTGTTGACCGGGCTAGTCTAACTGGATATATGTCCATTTTCACTAGAGGCCCGGGGAGAAAAGCTCCAGGAAATACCATACAATGTAAGAAAAAGTATAGAGACAGTCCTATGCAGCAATAATTATGACATCAAAAACAGTTTTAAACAGCTATAATTATAACAGAGAGTTATATTATAAATTCTATATAAAAATATAGAAGAATAAAAAAATTTTTTTTTTGAACAAATCTTAGTAGGTCTTAGTTTGATAGTAGACTTATATAATTTATATGAGAGAAAAGGATATTAAGGTATTTTAAGAAGTTTAGTATTTAGAGAAGGTAGAAGGTCAGAGACAAGAAAATGTTAGTCAGGGTTACAACAGGAGCATAACCAGTGGTTATTGAAGTAGTGTTTTAGATGTCTTTTAAAAAGTGGGAGAGAGGTCTGGGATGTAAGATCAGGTGGTAATTGATTCCATACTTTTCTAACAGAGTTGGAGAACAACTTTAGTTATATTCATAAGGATTTTGTTTGAGGATCATAAATTTTTGAGATTACTATATGGTGTAATAAAGCTAGAGAGTATGGGAGTATTGTTGGGCTGATTAAGGGCCTTGTGAGTTATTGAGAGTTGATGAAATTGTATCAGATTTGGAAGTTCAAGCCAGCCTAGTTTTTTTAGATTAAGACAGTGATGAGTTCTATAAGGGGAGCTAGTAGCAAATCTGGCAATGTTATTATAGGATATAGCTAGTTTGTTGAGGTTCTTTTTGGAGAGGTTAGTGTAGATGGGAGATGCATAAAGAAGGGTTGAGAGTAAATGAGTTCTAGCTATACTGGATTTAGCTAATGGTGTTAGATATGGTTTTATTCTATAGTGGGATCCTAATTTTCTGTTGACTACTTTTACTGTGGTATTTATGTGTGGGTCAAAGTTGAGGTTATTGTCAATTGTGACTCCTAAGAGTTTAGTGGTCAGATCAGGGGAAATAAGGGTGCCATTATTCGATGTGAGGGTGAAGTGTAAAGGGGTAGTCCTTTGGGTAGGTGTGAAGAGTAAAAGTTTAGTTTGTTTAGCGTTTAGTAAGAGGCAGCGGTTGGAGAACCAGTTTTCTACTGTATTGAAAGCTTTTTGTGTTTGGGATTGTAGTTCGTCTAGAGAGGAGGCTGAGCAGACAATAGTAGAATCATCTGCGTATTGAATACATGTGGAGAGTGGAATGGCTGAGTGGAGATCATTGATGTAAATGGAAAACAAGAGAGGGCCTAGTATGGAGCCTTGCTGGACACCTAATGAGATAGGTAGGTGATTAGATAGAGTGTTTTTCCAGAGTACAGCTTGCTGTCTGTTTTCTAGGTAGGAGGTGAACCAGTTCATGGATAGTGGATTTAGTGACTGGGACTTTAGGATGTGTAGAAGGATATGGTGGTTAACCATGTCAAAATCTTTTGATAAGTCTACAAAGACTGCAGAGGAGAGGATGTTATTATTGCGGTTTTTGTTGATATAGTTTGTAAAGGAAAGCAAGGCAGTAGAGGTGCTGTGAAAAGGTCTAAATCCATGTTGACAGTTTGCCAGTAGGTTGTGAAGGAGAAGGTGGTTCATAAGCTGTTTGTGGACACATTTTTCCATTATTTTTGCAATAGGGGAGAGCAGTGCTATGGGACGAAAGTTGGACATTTCATCTTTGTGTAATGGGATAATGTGAGAAATTTTCCAGATGGATGGGATTATACCTTCATTTAGGGTCCTATTTATCAGTAAGGAGATGAGATAAGCTATGGCTTTAGATGCTATTTGCAGGAATTCTGATGGGAGTTTGTCAGCTGAGGGGGTAGTTGGTTTTAGTTTTTGGAGAAGGGAGCGAATGTATGATGTGGGTACTGGTTCTAACTTGAATACTGGGGGAACCTTGGAGGTGGGAGTTTGTAGATTAGTGATATCGGGGGATAGGTGGCTGGCAAGAGTTTGGATAGTATTGGTAAAGAAAGAGTTAAAGGCATTTGCTATATCAGTTAAATTGTCAGGGTTACTGCCTAAGGGGTTGGGGGTAATAGTTTCTCCTGGATGAGTAAGTGTATTAATAGTAGACCAAAATTTTTGAGGTTCCTTGAGGGAGGACTGTTGTAGGTGAAGGTAGTAATTTTTTTTGTCTAGTATGATGGCTTTTTTTGTGATATTTCTTTCTTGTCGAAAGGTTAGATGGTCCATGGAGTTCTTAGTAGATCACATGTCGGTGATCATGTATATTTCCCCAATACCTGTGAGGTATTGGCCAGCAATATACGTCTCTTCCAGCAAATAGCGGAATACCCTGAGGTAGTGGGTGCAATAGACTGCACGCACATACGCATCAAAGCACCAGCCAGCGAGCGGGTTAGGGTCTATTTCAACCGCAAGGGCTTCCCCTCCATCAACTGCCAGGTTCTGTGTGATGCCCAGGGCATAAAACTGAATGTGTGTGCAGGCTGCCCTGGAAGCTACCATGATTCCTATATCTGGCATCTGACACAGCTGTACCAGACATTTGCCAATGGGGACATCCCACATGGTCACCTAGTGGGGGATGCTGGCTATTCACTGGAGCCGTGGCTGATGACACCCATCAGAAATGCACACACACCTGAACAGGAACGCCATAATGAGGCACACGCACAAGCACGTAATGTAATAGAGCGTGTGTTTGGGCTGCTCAAGTCATGGTTCTGGTGCCTGGACACATCTGGTGGAGCCTTGCAGTACTCACCAACTTCATGTACCCAAATTGTCATGGTATGTGCTATGCTACATAATATGATCCTGCGAAAACAGCTGCAGCAGGACCAGCATAGGCCTGGGCCAAACAGCCCCCCACCATTGCCAAGGCCATCACAGGCAGAGCGTGACTTGAAGGAGGAGGAACAACCTGATCCTGCCCCAGTAGGCAGAAGGAGGCGTGCCCAGTATGCTTTGGCCTTGGCAAAGAGGCAATGCATAGCACATACACTGACTCTGTAGGAACTCTGGAAATTATACCTCTCTCTGACTCACACATAAAGTAAAAGGGATGCCTAAGTTGACACTACCTGCTTCCAAACATGTGCAGGGAGTGTAGTATGTGCATCCAACACAGGCAGCCCTGCAGCACCACCTAAGGCATGAATGCCATGTGTTAAGCAATATAAAGCAGTGCTAAACAGCAATTACCACCATGTAGTATATGCAAACAAAATCGCACACACCAACTAGCACAACTGTGGTCAATGTTCAGTAATATTGGGCAACATCCAGCAATGTTGGTGAATATTGAGCAATGTCGGACAAGCCTGGTCTAAGTAGGGCATAGCTGAACAAAAGTCAACATGCTCATATTTGCTTAACAGGCCCTTAAGCAGTCTGGTCTGCTCAGTATGAAAATATAAAGCAGCGATGGGACTCAAACCCAGGATACTGTGCACTATAGCCAAAGTACTGAACCACTAAACCATGACAGTATTGCAGTGGTCCACTTGTATGATGGAATGTTGATAAGTCTATGCAAAGTATTTCTTGGAAACCCTGCAGGCACAGCATAATCCTTGTTGAGTTATGACACAAAGATAAGTCCTGCAGTGAGAACAGAACCTGACTTCCAACACACACAGTATAAATGTTAATATTGGTCATGTTCGCACACATCAACAAATGTAGTGGACCTCAGATAGCAACATGCTGAAGGGTCACACTGGGCATGCTCACACACTTGAATAAATGAGACAAATGTCAGGCAACAAAACATGGAATGGCAGAACTGGGCATGCTCACACACTTAGGCCATGTCTGAGTACAGCAGTGGGCCATGCATATCTGGCAGTTGCATGTGTTAACCCAGGAACCTGTCACTATACAGCAATCCACCCTGTGCACACAGTTATATGACAAGACACATCTATAATATAGTGGAACCCTGTCATAATCAAATATGTTCTGCAGATACCGAAGTTGTTGATGGAAACTGGTAAAGCAAAGATGATAAAGACCTGCAAACAGTATCAGCAATAAACATTGTGCATCTTGAACATTAGCATAGGTTCAGAGGTCGATACTAGGCTATCTGCCCTAGGGCATGTACAAGCCTAGCCAGAGTGTGTTTGGCATTCACAACCCTGTCAGATTACTACACTGTGTGTGTGAATAGTAGGTCACACATGATAGCCAATGTACATTTAGGCTAGTAAGCCTCTGTCTAGCAGGGACACAGACGATATCCCAGGGGTAAATATACAATCACCCATACAGTCATCAAGATGTCTCCAGTAGGTGGTCAGTGGGTGGCTCTGCCTATGTGAAACTGGGATTACATTCTGTAGTGAGTGAAGACTCTGGGATAAGAATCTGTCCCTCCACACTGTCCTATTAACATCTGTGCTGAGGTATACGTCCCTGGAGTGTGTAGCTCCAAGGGAGTTGGGTATCCTGAGGTGGAGCATGTCCAGTAATTCTGGGTTGGGTATATCTGTAAACAACAGGCACACATCATATCTGAGTAGGTGGTAAGTGACTGAGTAGAGCTGGAGTTACTGCATCTGAACTATGCAGGGCATTTGTGTGAGTCCCTAGATCTGCTTGGTGAGGACCTTCCGTGGCCAGTACAGTTGCTGCAGGTGTCAGGTAAGGTACACCCCAAATGTGGCATTATAATTAAGCATGGATGTGATGAGTATAGGGGCACAATGACCTCACTCGATCTAGATGTGAAACCATATGGGATAAGGTGGCCCACATAGAAGGTGTGTCCAACCACTTTGGCAACGTGAATGTTAAAGGCGACAGTATGAACAAGTCATGTCCCCAAACCCCTAACAACTCCTACCATATGTAATGGAGTACTACCTATGTGGTATTGTGTGGGCATGTTGTTACTCCCAAAGGGGATGACTATGCAACTAATGGCATTTAGCTGTAGGCCATGGCTCAGGCACCAGTCATCCATCTCTGTGAGACCCTGATTGAGTATGCATGTGGCAGCTGGAGAGTTGATCATGGCACCCAGTTTGCAGTCAAGTGCAAAAATGTTCAGCCATATTCCCCCTGTGGTAGCCTGTACGTAAGACAAATATACACTGAACAAGAGAGGTCCCAGGACCAAGCCGTGTGGGATGCCATGTGTAACTGGTGTATAGTCAGACATGGCACCTGCAATTCTGACCATGTGGGTGCTATCCCTGATCTAGGTATCAGTCCATTGTGTGAGATATGTGTCCATATTGACGCTGGTGAGCCTATGCATAATGGCCCAGTGGGTTATTGTGTTGAAGGGTTTTGCAAGGTTCAGGTAGGCTGTGTGGACAGCCGTCCCTATGTCGATGGACCTGTTAGCCATTTAAAGAATACAAACAGGTTCAAGAGGCAAGATCTGCCCACAACAATGCTGAAATGTGTAGGACACAGTGTCTGTAGGTTTCTGATGTCTATGTGTATGAGTCCTATGACAATATGCTCCATAACTGTGCAGAACAGGCTACATAGGCTTATAGGGCAATATTGTCTGTGGTCCGTTGTGGCACCAACTCTGTGGCGCGGGACCACTGTCGCAGTACGACATTCCTTGGGTACATATCCTGTGGTAACTCCAATATTGAACAGTGATGTAATGTGAGGGTTGTGTTTGTCATGATGCTCGTGTAGGATGCAGGCTGGGACACCATCTGGTAACATTGATACTGTGATGTACGCTGTGGGGAGAGCAGCACTCACCTGTTACTGTGTGATGTTAGGGAGGTTATACTCTGTTGGGATGGATAGTTGCTCTTTAGGGGGGATGGGTGGGAGACATCTGCACTGAACCTGTTTGCCAGGATGTAGGCAATGCCAGTGGGTTCAGGGTAGGTTTAGTCAGTATGCAGTAACTCACAGCATATCAGTGAGTGTCCACCCAGGTTCCTGACATAACTGAAGAAGGCTGTGTGATAGTCCTACATGTCTGTTGCAATTGTCTGATAGAAGCGGCCCTTAGAAAAGTCCATTAGTGATTGCAGCTGTCTGCTAGTACAGATCACAGATGCCTTCCCAGTCTGGGATTGTGCTCTATCATGTAGTAGCTTCCTCCTGACGTTATACAGCTTATTAATGGCTGGGGTCTATCAGACAGGTCCCCTGCCATTGTAGTAGTGGGTCCTGTTGTTATTTGGGATAGCACAATCCATGCAGTCCTCTAGGCATCCATAGAATGTGCATGTAAAGGATGCAGCAGTGTGAACTGTATATGCCACTGTCCCAAGATCTCTGAAGGATACCACCTTGCTTCGGTGAAGTGAGATGTTGGCTCATGAGAAGTTCACCAAGATTACCGAGGATGGGTGTGTGGAGGGTATATGTATGTCCTGCGAGATACATGTATGTTCTGACCTTACCAATGAGGGGTATATCGCTGGTGTGGAACATAGAGTCCCCATGTTGGTGATGATCAGGTCCAATATGTATTCTCCCTTGTGGCTGTGCTGACTGGTTGTGCCATAGCATATGAGTCCACAAATTGTAGCGACTGTTGGGTGAGGGTGTCGGGGCTTGAGTAGTATCCCCAGTCAATATTTGTGTATATGAAGCCACACAATGGTGTTTGTGGAGAACGTCATATTCTCCATAGTTCCCATGAAAGCTGAGTGTGATTCCTGAGTTTGGGAGTGTGTTCTGTAGCAGGCAACAAACTGAAAGGCAGTATTGCACAATGGTAGTTGTATATGTATGGTCTGTGATGCTTTGTGCAGTGCTACTAACCTGGAGGTGTGTGTATCTGTGATGTATATGGATACTCCCCCTAGTTGTGTTGTCTGTTCCAAGTCCTGTTGTCAGACAGCATGGTATGAAACATAACCTGGTAGTGCTGGTGTGCATAAGTGAGCCTGAACCAGGTGTCTGTCAGTGCACAGATATTGCTGTCCTCCATACTGAGGAGAGTCCTGAGTGGCCACAATATGAGGTTAACACAACTGTTGTTGAGCAACATTACCCTTAGTTTCATTTAACATGTAATGTCTATGGAGGTGGGTTTGTCTTCTGAGCCCTGCTTAGAAAAGGCACTATGGTGGTTGTCAGAGAAATATATATTAATATAAATGTTTAGTGCTTATTAGAAGCTAAAACAGTTAACACATTTCATTCTATTTTATGTGCAACTTAATACTGTATGAAATTATAAGATGCTTTTTCAAACTGCAGTATGCTTCCTGAAATTGCAAGATGCACCCTGACCTAGTATTTGCTAGCACAGCAAAATTCATGTTATGCCTTTTGGAAATGTACTGAGAAGCAGGTGATTATCTGCTAGGTCAGGAAAATGAATGAATAGTATATGAATAGAACAATACTGTTTTCTATAATATGATTGAATATGAACAATCAGCTCTGTTCGTGTTATGAGAACATGCACAGCTGCAGAAAAGAAGAGATACATTAGACAAAAGACTGCTTGAAGAATCTGTACTTGCTTTGTGCTCAAAATAGCTATAGTACCTTGAATGGTAACATAACATAGTGGGAAGCTGTATCTAACCGGTGGTCACCAAGGCCACGTTGTTTTTCTTAGGAAGTTTTTCATAAAATTGATAGTGCAAGCAGAAAATCATGGACAAACAGCTGCTATGAAGTAATGATGTTAAAACTTGTGATCTGTTACGTCAGCTTGGTAGGCAATGTCTTCTTAGAAAATGTATAAAGATGATCTAACTTCCTGATTTTAGTTAGACAAACTCTGTATTAGCAAGTTTTTGTCTCCTTGCTGCAAGATTAAAGTGCCTTAACCTGAACCTGCTGTGTATTGATCATTTTGAAGTTTATTTTTCCTTTTACAGATTGGTCCTTCGGACCGGAAACTCCCGCTCTAGCTCAGGTCAGATGGGCCCGGTGGCATGAAACCATATGGGGAAGAGGCCACATCAGTTCTTCTGCTCTGAAAGACCT
>NC_056733.1:1859585808-1859765808 GCF_019279795.1 Protopterus annectens
TGGGGCCTTTCCTTTTTTCAGCCACACAAGTTGAACTGAACAAACGTGATGCGTTACTCATAGACTGGCACCCAAACTTTAACACTTACCAAGCAATTAAATATGTGTATGCTGAAACTTTTAATGTCTCGAACTGCTGGATTTGCACAGCTATACCAACAGCATATGGGGGATTATTAATGACTGCTATCCCCCTAGGTGTCAATGAGACCTGGGAAAATTTGATTTTTGATACTACACCTGTAAAATCACAAGACAAAATAGCATTGTACCTACCTGTTACACAAAAAGGAATTGTATGTTTTTATAAAAATGACACTATTCAGGTGGGTTGGAGCAATTGCAATGTGACGGTTTCTTATAAATGTTATATCAAGGCTAATAAGGCAGAAACTATTTGTGATACAAACTATGACTCATATCTTGAGAAAATGCAAAAAACTGTTAGTGAAATACAGCATAATCATGTTCTTTTAAAGCAACGTTCTATCATTGATAAGAAAATGTTTCATGCAGGGCAAGCATATATCAATACTAAAGTAGAGAATTGTTATTTTGTTTGTGGGAAAAAGGCATACAAATGGCTACCTGAGAATTGGTCCGGCAGTTGTTTTTTGGGTTACCTGGTTCCAGCCATACGACAAACTGCAGCTTTGCCTCAAGGGAAAATTCGAAACATTAGAGAGGTCAGCAGTAAACCTGGAAATCCGATCAAGAGACCCAAAAATCCAGTGGGATGAATCGAAGCAGGATGGAGAAACCATAATTCCGTGAAAAACAAAGATAAACTGACACACATGGACTTGAGTGACACTATTATATCATGGGCAGGCATAGCCCCTGCATATGGTACAGTGAAATCGATTTGGGAGCTGAGAAAACTGTCCAAACTTCTTGAAGTTATGAGCAATGCAACTTTTTCTGCCCTCGAATTAATGACTGATGAACTAAACGCTATGAGAACTGTGGTGCTTCAAAACCGCATGGCTCTCGACTTCACCCTAGCGGCGAGAGGTGGTACGTGCACTTTAATCAAAGAAGAATGCTGTTTGTATATTCCTGACAACCAGCATGAGATAAAAGACCATCTTGAGGTGATTCAGCAAATGTCGACCATGACCAAACCAGGCCCAAACCCTCTGACGGACTTTTTCCAGAATTTGTTTGGGGGGTGGGGCTCCATCCTAATGAACATCCTGATTGCCATTTGTGTGGGATTACTCCTATTAGGAGCATGCATCTGTTGTGGTATTCCCTGCATGAAAAAGTTAATCAAAGATTTTATAGACATGTCAGTTTCTGAGACTTTGTATCAAGGTACTGAAATTGAAGTGTTGTTGAAAACTGAAATGCTTTCATAAGTCTAAACTAAATGACTCTCTTAACTTCAAATCCAAAATGGAAGAGGTTAGGAGAAGAAGCAAACTGTTAATGCTTTTGAAAATAGAATAAAAAGTATTAACAGGGGGGAAATGTCAGAGAAATATGTATTAATATATATGTTTAGTGCTTATTAGAAGCTAAAAGAGTTAACACATTTCATTCTATTTTATGTACAGCTTAATTCTGTATGAGATTATAAGATGCTTTTTCAAACTGCAGTATGCTTTCTGAAATTGCAAGATGCACCCTGACCTAGTATTTGCTAGCACAGCAAAATTCATGTTATGCCTTTTGGAAATGTACTGAGAAGCAGGTGATTATCTGCTAGGTCAGGAAAATGAATAAATAGTGTATGAATAGAACAATACTGTTTTCTATAATATGATTGAATATGAACAATCAGCTCTGTTCATGTTATGAGAACATGCACAGCTGCAGAAAAGAAGAGATACATCAGACAAAAGACTGCTTGAAGAATCTGTACTTGCTTTGTGCTCGAAATAGCTATACTACCTTGAATGGTAACATAACATAGTGGGAAGCTGTATCTAACTGGTGGTCACCAAGGCCACATTGTTTTTCTTAGGAAGTTTTTCATAAAATTGATAGTGCAAGCAGAAAATCATGGACAAACAGCCACTATGAAGTAATGATGTTAAAACTTGTGATCTGTTACGTCAGCTTGGTAGGCAATGTCTTCTTAGAAAATGTATAAAGATGATCTTACTTCCTGATTTTAGTTAGACAAACTCTGTATTAGCACGTTTTTGTCTCCTTGCTGCAAGATTAAAGTGCCTTAACCTGAACTTGCCGTGTATTGATCATTTTGAAGTTTATTTTTATTTTGACAGTGGTAGCAAGAGCCATAGCCAGCATTCCAAAGTCCAAGGGTGACAGGTGCAAGCTGTCCATAGTGAAGCTACGTGGCATGTTGAGCATGTCACTATACGCCGACAGACACTGTATCCCCTATGAATGAAACAAATGTGTTAGGCAACTGTTAAATGTGATATGTGTGTCCATATACTGTGACATCATAATTGGTGGGTGTAAGATGCTAGACAAGGTCAGGGTCATACTGGCCTGGGCTACATGATCAGAGTGTTCCTCCATGTATCATGTCATGTGGTCCAGGGAGTAATGTCTGAGGTTATACACACCAGCATGGACAATGATGTTACCAGTCTTGTACTTGCTTTGGAGTGACCTGACTGCCTGTGTTATGCGGCAGATCCTGGCACCCAACAGACAGCCCAAAGTGACTATTCCCTTGTTAGGGCTGGTGAGTGGTACGTCAGTGTGTCTGACAATATGCATCGCCTATTACAAGTGTATTAGGTGTGTTGTTTAGCCCGAAGGGCAGTGACTGTGTGGCACACTGACATTGTGAACATTGTGATATGTGGGTATTGTAGTGGGGTAGCAGGTGTGTGTGTGTCTGCTTTGGAGGTCTCTGATTCTTAGGTAGAGTACATTTACAGCATCTGAGTATGTCTATGTGTGCTAATGTGGTTTGAGTGCTGTTGCTAGAGGATATGTGAGACTGATATGTGGTGTGTGTGGTTACCTTCACCACCTGATAGACTGTGCCAGTCATGGGTCGAGAGAGTTCAGCTCCCTGTATGTCTATATAGGTGCATCTCACACATATATCTGAGTTTGTCGGGAGGAGGAGAGGGTTGTCTGTGTACATGAGGCAGATGTGACATTGTGTCAATATCCCAATATCCACCAGCTGGACTGAAGAGTACACACAAAACCGACCCTTGGACATGCCAGGATATTATCATGACATACTCTGTAGCCTGATCACAAAGGATCAGTAGGGTGTCAAGTGTGTAAAAGAGTATAACAGGGATTAGTGCTTATGTTCGTTGGTGTTTTGTAAAGAGTAGCTGAGATGGAGTCCAGACTGAATCATGACACCTCCTTCAGCTATGTCATAAATATCAATGTACACCCATATATGTCCTGAGTCAGGGCCAACTGTACCTGAGTGACAATGCTGACATCATGACAGACAGGCCCATATGTACATACCCATCCCCCACTGACAATAGTCCACATCAACATACCAGGAGATATCACATGTAGAATGGATGAGCAGCTACCCCCACTGCCAAAAGCATGGCAGCAGGTGGAATACATTGATTCCCAATATGTGTCATGCACAAACTACAGAACAAACAGATCATGCACCTGAGCCTTACCCCCTACACAGGATGTGGAACCGTTGAATGTGTCAGAGCTACATATGGCACTCCCCACAAGTATTGGTGCACAACACACCATGGGAAGTCAAGTCCAGTACGCCTATGAGGTCTGATCTGCAAGGTCATGGAGTCCATCATGGTTGCAGTCATAAACAGAGCTATTGGAAGCTGACATACACACAACCCTACCAACTGTGGTATGTTCATGTGTGGATCATGGTTCCCAAACATGCTAGACTGTTTGCAAGGCAGCCACCCAGGGCATACATCAATGAACACATCTACACATGTGTCACATAGACTTTGAATAGCCCTTTGTCAACATCCCAGACACATGTAGTATCCACAAAACCAACAAGCTGTGCATAAATATGTGTTGACATATGACAGAATGTCAATGTGTCCACAGATAGATCACACAAGGTAAGGATTCTGAGGTCTTGTTCAAGCTGTTGACACCTGCTGACCCACATGGACCATTCCTGGAATGGCATAAAACAAAGTGTACACACATCACCATGTCCATTCTGATGATGTCACCATCCTACAAATACAGCAGGAGAAGGGAAACCAGCCCGTAAAGCAAATAGCGCACTGTGTTAATGTGTCTCTCTCTAGTATCATAACATAGTTAAGTAGGGGTTTGAATCCTGAAATCAGTGTGTATGTGTGCAATTGTCTTTGAAAGGAGTGTCCTTTTTGGAGACTGTGAAAACACACTAAAAGAGGTACATTCCTCTTTGGAAAGTCTGATGATGTCACCATCCTACAAATACAGCAGGAGAAGGGAAACCAGCCAGTAAAGCAATATGCGCACCATGTTAATGCATCTCTCTCTAGCATCCTAACATAGTTAGGTAGGGGTTTGAATTCTGCAAACAGTGTGTGTGTGTGTGTGTGTGTGTGTGTATGTGTGCAATTGTCACCATCCTACAAATACAGCAGGAGAAGGGAAACCAGCCCGTAAAGCAAATAGCGCACTGTGTTAATGTGTCTCTCTCTAGTATCATAACATAGTTAAGTAGGGGATTGAATCCTGCAATCAGTGTGTATGTGTGCAATTGTCTTTGAAAGGAGTGTCCTTTTTGGAGACTGTCAAAACACACTAAAAGAGGTACATTCCTCTTTGGAAAGTCTGATGATGTCACCAACCTACAAATACAGTAGGAGAAGAAAAAACAGCCAGTAAAGCAAATAGCGTGCTGTGTTAATACATCTCTCTCTAGTATCATAACATAGTTAGGTAGGGGTTTGAATCCTGAAAACAGTGTGTGCGGGGAGTTTGTATGTGTGCAATTATCTTTGAAAGGAGTGTCCTTTTTTGGAGACTGTGAAAACACACTAAAAGAGGTACATTCCTCTTTGGAAAGTCTGATGATGTCACCATCCTACAAATACAGCAGGAGTAAAGAAACCAGCCAGTAAAGCAAATAGCACACCGTGTTAATGCATTTTTTTCTATTATCATAACATAGTTAGGTAGGGGTTTGAATCCTGCAAAGTGTGTGTGTGTGTGTGGGGGGGGGGGGGTATGTGTGCAATTGTCTTTGAAAGGAGTGTCCTTTTTGGAGACTGTGAAAATGCTCTAAAAGAGGTACATTCCTCTTTGGAAAGTCTGATGATGTCACCATCCTACAAATACAGCAGGAGAAGAGAAACCAGCCAGTAAAGCAAATAGCGTGCCGTGTTAATGCGTCTCTCTCTAGTATCATAACATAGTTAGGTAGGGGTTTGAATCCTGCAAATGCTGTCTGTGTGCTACAGTGTTGGTCAATGCGGTGTGGGTTTTGCTTTTACCATGGTATGACATAGTATGATGGCAACAGTAAGTGCATTGCACACATCAGGTATCAGCATGGCAAATATATATGTGTACATGTCCCCTCAATCAGTACATAGGTGTGAAGCCTGCATACTACATGAATACATTTGTTTCCATTGACAGGTTGTGCCGCTGCTTTTCAGATCGTAGGTCACATATGTATGTATGTGACACGGCCGTCCACTGTCGTGTTCTGTGGCCAAGGTCATCTGTGGCACACACACACCAATGACAGTTACTTAAGAGTAGTGTGAGTGAGGGTATATGCCTGGGGTATATGTCAGACATGGTCATACACAACAAAGTCTGCCAAGAATGGACAGTCTTTATAGGTGTATGACTACCTTGTGGATATGCATTCAGGCCTCCAATGTCTTATGTGATACACCTTGGGACTCCACAATACCTATGGATATGTGGATATCAAGGGACACATGACATAACATGGGTCTGTATGTACACAATGGTACCCAACATACATGTTGAGGGCTACCACCTGTGTGGTACTGACGGGATAGTATGTATAGTACATGAGGATGACTATGCCATAGTCGGCTTACTGCTATACAGCATGTATCAGACAACAGGTATCTTTCTGTATGATATCCTTGTGTAGGATATGCGTCCCATCCAGGGAATGCATTGTAGGTCAATCCATGCATTCCCAGATTTGGATAGACACATCCCTAGTGTGTCTGCATGTACCTAAGGGGGCTATATGACACACAGGTGTGGTCACAGTAATGGGTGGTGGTCATTACCACTGGTTAGTGTTATAGTGCAGCACCGGAAGGATCCAATTGATACTGGGTTCCCTACTACTATGTGTCATTTGTCAGGACATCATCCAATGATTGCTTATAGTCATGCTGTTGAGGTTGTGTATACTACCAGACCGCAAATCATTGACAGATATTAACGGTATCACCCACAGCATAGTGTTAACCCATGTCATACACACGTCTACCCATGTTAGTACATAACTGTAGTAGAATGCATACTGGCCATTGAAAGATGCTATGAGATGTTAATGTGTACAACAGGGTATGCCACACGTCCCATGTGTCCACTATGCATGTACATCCAGACAGTGCACACCCACCATGTTCACAGATGTACACTTGCTAATCTGTACTGCATACATCACACACATACTGTCCACTCACTAACACAAGCTGGCAACACATCACACATCGGCCAAGTGGCACATGGGTGGATAATACATACTCATACCTAACAGTGGTGTAAACAACGCTACATTGACAATCACAGCTTTGATGCATAATGTCTGCTCAGATATACCTACAAGGATGTAGTTACACTTCCTTGTTGACAACTTGCTATTATTGCTACACTGCTATAGTGTCACTCTGTGCATCAGCACCATGTTAGCCTGTCCCACCGTCAATAATGCAGATGACAGGAGGCGGCACAGGTATCATCATATGCACAGGGTATTTTGTTGTTTGCCAGAGCCTGACATTGACCCATCCACTCGACATGTCTGTGTGTATGTGTGTGTGTGTGTGTGTGTGTGTGTGTGTGTGTGTGTGTGTGTGTGTGTGTGTGAGGGACAACAGTACAGCATGGGCCAATGTTGATGTAATGTGTGCGTGTGTATATGTGTGAGCCCTAGTTGTTTGCTTAATGCGTGTGTGTCTGCATGCACACAGCTCCACCATGTGGCTGCCATATACGGTGGTTTGTGGGACAGCCACAGACTGTACCTGCTAGGCTGTACAGATCACTGTCTCCAGCCACGGACACAGTACCTGTGCCTGGCAAGGGTGCTATGGACAGTATCGGGTACCAACCCTGACTGGGTACTGTCATCAGAGGCAAAGGCATGATGACTGGACCCATGTCCCTGCTGGGACTGGCCAGAGCCACGTGCACGTGGTCTACTGGGACAGTCAATGGACAGGCCAGCACCAGCATTGCTGGGGCTAGTACTGCCACTACGGGAGCAGCTGTGAACTGTGGGCCATCCGTGACCACTGCCAGCTGTTGCTGTTGCTGGCATGCATCCGCGTCGACGTTGCAACCATCCCGCATGGTCCTGGCTCAAGGAAGACATGTTGTGGAGGGCATCTATTGTCTCCCCCCCCAACGGCTATCAATGACCTCGGTGTAAGTCCGGATGGCACCGGCAAGGTCACGGATGCTGTCATTGATAGCAGTGTAATGTGCCCTCTGCGCCCTAAGTCCCTGCCTGGTGTACCATTCCATACACGCCTGAGCCTGCATTACAGCCCAGAACATAGTGGTCATCGTAAGACCTGTGAGGCCACGCCTGCCAGGGGCAATACGACCAGTGGTGCTCCCCCGAGAACCCCTGGACCTCCGCCTATATGGTACCATTCCGGGTCTATGGCTATGGCTGTTGTGAGGGGATGCAAGTGCCATGGGTACCACACTCTCCTGGTCAATGCCAACTGTATGCTGTCCCTCACCTATGGCCATTGGTGGTGAGGGATGTAATGGCAGTATGAGTGTGCATATAGATGGGGTTGAACGCTGTGTACTGTCGATTGCTGGACCAATGACAGACCCTGTCAAATCTCCCTGTGCCACAATATGTGTCATCATCAACACTATCCATGGCAGTGGCTTCAGGTCGCCTGATGGTTTCGCCAATCCCTAACTCAGCACCTGTGAGAGGAAGACAGACACACATGCACACATGCACACATGCACACATGAACACATGCACACATGCACACATGCACACAGGAACACAGGAACACATGCACACTCCTCACTACAGCAGATACACACACACAACAGCAATCCAAAACATACACAATAGTGGTTGAAGGTGGGCGACAGTATCACAAGGCAAACAGTAGCATCACATTTGTCAGCATGCAGAATAAGTGTTGATCAAGTCCATGCAGTGTGAGTGTAGAGAGCCATAGTTAATGACAGTGTACATGGCTGTGGTGCATGTGTGTACATGTTCAGTGATTGCCTACACCCTGGAACACAATGTGTACAAGGACACAACATTTCTGTGCAAGTATTATAAGCTCTGCAATGTCCTGTGCACCATCAGTCACAGGTATACATACCATGGCTGCATGTGTTATCTGTGTGTCACATGGATTTCCATGTCTGATTGCAGTGTCTGTGTCTGTAGCAGATAATTGTGGACACAGGTGTAACACATGCATGCTATGTACACACACGGTATGAGTGGTGCATATGTACGTGATGGAATACCAATCCTGGACATGGCCATTGTAACTGTATGGGGTGTAGTACCATTAGCCATCATCATCATGCATCATGTGGTCACTCAAGGCCACTAAAGTGTGCTAGACCACCGCCTAGCATGCTGTACCTGAACCACAGTGCAGTGGCTAAGTTCAGAATTACACAGCCACATTGCACAAGGGTGTGTGAGGTGCCCAATAGGGAGCATTGATTAACATGACTGTGTTATGTGTTGAAGAGTGTTGCACAGCCCCATGCTAGGCCCCTACCCCTCAGGTATAATATGTGTGGTGTGTGGATGACATGTGGGATACTGAAGTGTGGCCTGGCAGCGGGTGTCCAGTTACAACATGTGTAGCATGTTGACGTGTACTGCGTTTGACAAACGTGTTATGTTGTGTATGTGTGAGTCAACTATGCCTATCCAATGTGCAGTACAGTGTTGCCACATTTGTGTCTGATGCTCTGTGCATTGCATGTGATTGAGGCAGCTACTGACTTTAATGAGATGTTTAACGTCTCACAGCAAACATGCACAGCATGCATTATGCATAGGTGTGTTATGTGTACATGGCCTACACCTCACCTATGACATGCACATTTCAATACCAACTTTAAAGTGTTAACACACTCACCAGCATGTGTCGTCTGTCCTGCTGTCACACCAGAGGGACCTACAAGAATGTGACACAGTTTGTCAGTGGCCACAACTGTGGCATTGCTACTGTGAGTGTGCTAAACTACAGTAGAACAACAGGCATAGGTGTACAGATACTATTCACAATATCAGTATTGCACACAATAGGCAGCACAACTGCTAAACACAGTACACATCTCACATATGCATAATCTAACAATGCAGGTAACAGTAGTCTACAGCTAGGGCATGTTACCTGCATGCTCCATGTCAGCATACTGGGTGGCTCCGGCCTCCATGATGACACATGTGTGATGTTTTTGCTGCTGTAGGCCAGGAGCCACCACACTTAGGAGCAGTTCCTCCACTCTGGTGAGGGGGGGGGGTGTATGGCCACCCCACCACCTGTGGCAAGCTGTTGTCTATGGATATTAGATGCACACCGCCGGACATGTCTAATTAAATCACTGCAGTGATGGCGTACCTGCTCATATGTCCGGTTATGCATGCCTATGTCATTTAACCGATGAACAAGATCTTGCCACAGTGCAGTACGCTCCTGCTGGTGCTGGCTGGCCCTGGAAAACAGCAGGGTATAGTGCTGAACCAGGCTGTGGTGGATTTCCTGTTCCTCTGCGGCTGTGTAGGAGGGATTCCTTTGATAAGCCATTAGCCTGGAAGACAAGTAAACGATATGTGTGAGCAAGTCATGTGGCACACTTAATATTATACAGTACAGATATCAGTTAACTGACATATATAGCATCTGTTCGTCTGTCAGAGGATACACACATTCAAAACCACATATCAGTGCTCAGCCCAAGCTGGCTGACAGTGCCTGCCACACTCCATATAACAAATCAGTATACACATGTACTCGGCACAGTGTCTGGGATCCAATGCACAGCCTTGCCACAGGGGTACATATCAAGCTAATGCATGAAGAAATATGTCATCCATTGCAATGTATGTGAAGTACAGTTACAGTATAACCAGTAACCCACCCAAGTCATTGATGCCATACCCCTACCTAACATATGTGCACAGTTGTTAATATAGCTGGCATACTGCTATAACAGAGTATACATGTTGCTAGGTACACACGCAAACCCTGCAACACACATGTGATTGCGGACATAGTACAGGCATCATTACACACACACATCAGACATTCATGCAACACACAAATGTATGCTGACACAGATGAGCATTTCCTGTGTACCTTACAGTACTGTGTGCCCCTACTTACAGATACCTATGCCTGAGGTATGTAATCTGTGCAGACTACAGGAAACACACAAGACAGTGTTACCAGGGAATGTGAACATACACCATACTGTGCTGTCCATATATATCTGTATATATCTATATATCTCTATATATATCTATATATCTATATATATCTATATATGTATATATCTATATATCTATATATCTATATATCTATATATATATATATATATATATGTATATATATATATATATATATATATATATATATATATATATATATATATATATATATATATATATATATATATATATATATATATATATATATATATATACACATATATGTATATATACACACATATATATATATGTGTATATATATATAGATATATATATATATATATAGATATATATAAACATACACACATAGAGATATATACATATATATATATATATATATATATATATATATATATATATATATATATATATATATATATATATATATATATACGCACATACTTGTAAACATCCATTGCTGTACATATACATGCACATATAGGCACATATTGGTGGGAATATCAATTATGAAACAGTTGTGAGACATACAATTATGTAATAATATTGCACAGTGTTGTGCAGAATGCATTTTGCTGTCCTCACTCCGTATAGCTGTAACAGACCTCACTGGCTGTAACTCAGTACCACAGCATTTAACCACCACATGACATATACCTGCACTGCTTGCTGTTTTCAATGCCACACACTACAACCTACATAGATATGTGCACATAGCAAACTTCAAATACATATATATGTCCAGCCTTCACTAACAGTTGCAGTATGTCCCTTGTCCTATGCACATCTGCATATACATATAGGTACAGACCGCTACCACATATGGAGGGTTCACAGTATGTAGAGTACCCTTCAGACACATCATTTGGATGCCAGCAAATACATCTCTGTTACATACCTTACCTTTGTATTTCTCACCTCTGTCTGTTGTACCTGTTGATGTTTTTTTTTTTTTTTTGTTGGTTGGTGTCTCCAACTGCCTCTGTTTTTTTTTGTTTTGTTTGGTTGGTGTCTACAACTGCCTCTGTTTTATTTTTTTTTGGTTGGTGTCTCCAACTGCCTCTGTTTTTTTTTTTTATTCTGGTTGGTGTCTCCAACTGCCTCTGTTTTTTTTTTTTTTTTTGGGTTGGTGTCTCCAACTGCCTCTGTTTGTTTTTTTTTTATTCTGGTTGGTGTCTCCAACTGCCTCTGTTTGTTTGTCTGTCTGTCTGTCTGTCTGTCTGTTTCTCTCGCTCTCTCTCTCTCCAGTTGCTGCAATAATATTATTGCATGTGTGGACAGCAAGTACAGGCTGCTTTTGTAGGTATCTGCACATGTGCATATGATGGCCTCTGCACCAGTTGGTGCCCACCATTTAGTAATTGCATGCAGCCTGCTGTGTGGTAATTGCAGTTCTCACTGTGATTTCAGGACACTGCTATAAAATGATAGGTTAGGTAGGTGTAGGCCTTTCAGTTTAGCAAGGTGGGGACCATGCTTGTTTGCTGTGGACACTGTTGTGTCAGTCAGAAGGTTGGTATAGGTCTCATATCTGAGGCTGGGTTGTAGCCAGTGAAATGCATGTTGTACTGAAACCTGACTGTTGCTTCTTCCAGTACACTCTTCTCAGTGTGTAAGTTTACTCACACCTCCTAATGCTAACACTGGATACATGGGAGTATGTACTTTCTTTTGGGATTAGGGAATTAACTGGCATACAACAGTAGTTATTGCAATGTATTCCTATGGCTTTCCTATTTTCCCTTTACATTCACTCCTTGTAATGCATGTTATATTTCTTTATTGAAATGTATTCCTATGGCTTTCCTATTTTCCCTTTACATTCACTCCTTGTAATGCATGTTATATTTCTTTCAGCACCAAGTTGTTGTATATCTGCTGTGACTTAGTGGTACATCATGCAGACTGGTGAGTTCAAGGTGTGGGGTTTGAGACTGACAAGGGTATTTTATATTGCTGCTGAGCAGTACAAGGGCCTTGTCATACAGAGTGACTAAAGCACTTTTAAGCAGTTGTAAGCGGGTTTGCGCGACACTTAGCTAAGCTTAGCTTAGCTTATTTTATATTAGCAATACTAAGCTAAGCTTGGCGTAGCTTATCATATCTTAGCAATGCTAAGCTAAGCACACACATGCGCACACTGGTGCAAACCCCCTTACTACTGTTTACAAGTGCTCACCACCGCTATCCCCCGCGCTCATTCCTTTGACAGAAAAGTAAATGGGGAGATAGGAATGTGGTGATAAAGGGTGCACAAAGAGGGGAAGATGGTAGTTAAACCAGCTCGGGATGTACACGATGGGTGTGGAGACGGTCCATAGCTGCCCATTTCTTTACCAGCAACAGCTGTGCATATGCAATACATTAGGTGGGATATTTGAAACCTTCCACCCCTGAGAGATGGGTGAGGACAACTAAGTATGTTGTACTACCAGTTATGAATATCAGGCACATGCACTGTTTGTGAACTGCTATACTGTCATTAGTACATTACTCACTTCTGAACAGTTTGTGGTTTGTTTGTGTTGACATTAGCACAGTCTGCTCAGGACAACTGGACATATTTCTGTACTGTGTATGCCTACCTACACCCTTGGTTGTGCCTGACTACACGGGTATATAGTACCTTTGGGTAGGGGTGCAGAACTGCAGAGTGCATTATTTATTATCGTGTGATGTTTATCTTACTGAACATGCAGAGTTGCTGTGTACCTGTAAGTCTATGAAGGCTTGTAGTCTGTCTGAGTAGCTCCCACCTGTGGACATATCCAGATGGTAGACAGAGGTCAGTCTAGTATTCTTTGACTGTGCACCACAGCAGTCTTTTCAGCACCTGAACAATAGCATTGTCACAGGTGGTTGCTAGCAGTACATGGCTACATCGTTTGATATTTCTGTGTTGTACTTCTACATAAAGGCATGCTCGTGGGATTCATTCTACAGCTATCAGCAGAGTGTGTAACAGCAGACAAGCTGATATGCCTGTGTGTTTCTGACTCTTCCAGGCCTCAGATACTCTCATGTATATATTTGAACAGCCTTAGGGAAAGGTATATATAACCGGGTTACACCTGTGATATAGTTCAGACACTTTGCAGTTCAAACTTTGGGGGATTCAGAGCATATGTATTACTACACATTTTCTGACGTGCAAGCGGTGTCTACTCTCACTTATTGACATTTGTCATTCAATGAGATTCAACACTTGTCTGACTACTGTTAGTACATTTCACAGGGAGTCAGAGGGGCACAGCTAACATTTGTTTACAAATCAGGGTCATCACTGTAGATCAGTCACTGTTGGGAGGTCTGGCCTGTGACCTATGCAAATATGCCAGTGTTTATCCTGCTCTGATACTGTGTGGGGTTTGTAAGCTGCTACTGTAACCTTATTCCCTACTAGCATGGCTGATTCTCTTTTCACAGTCATGTCATGCAATTCCACAACACCTGCTGGTTAAGGCCCACAGAACAAGATTTGTGTTATGCCATTCCTATTCTCCATTTACATTCACTCATGGTAATGCATGATATGTTGCTTTCAGCACTGAGTTATTGTATATCTGCTGTGGTGTAGTGGTACTTCATGCAGACTGGTGTGTCCAAGGTCCCAGATTCGAGACTGACAAGGGTATTTTACTTTGCTTCTGAGCAGCACAAGGGCCTTGTCATGCAGAGTGACTAAGGCACTTTTAAGCAGTTGTAAGTGGGTTTGCATGACGCTTAGCGATGCTTAGCTAAGCGCACACAAGCTCACACTTGCGCACCCCTGCTAACTACTGCTTAAAAGTGCTTACTCCCGCTAACTCCCACGCTAATTTCTTTTAAAGAAAAGACGATGGGGAGATAGGAAAGTGGTGAAAAAGGGGGCACAAAGAGGGAAAGACAGTAGGGAAACCAACTCGGGATGTGCAGGATGGGTGTAGGGAAGGTCCATAGCTGCCCATTTCTTTACCAGCAACAGCTGTGCATATGTATGAAATTTGGTGTGAAATTTGAAACCTTCCACCCCTGAGAGAGGGGTGAGGACAACAAAATATGTTGTACTGCCAGTTAGAATTATCAGTTTACATGTCCAGTGGACATGTGTGCGAATTGGGCAGCTATGTATGGGGTGTAATTTATTTGTGGGAACAGATTGCCCTTTTTTTATTTTTTTTTTCAGGTGAGAGTGGAATGTGAGGTAGAGGAAGTAGATATATTTGGGGAGGTAGGTTGGGGAGGTATACAGACAAGACAAACAAGACGCATACAGGGGCGGAGTTTGACACATGGGGTGGGTGAACACAATTGATGGGGAAGGATGTTTGGAAATCGCAAGCCCATGAGCCCACAGATGGTAACAGTTGAACTGAGATCCCCACCCATGGGCAGTCAGCACTGCACCTTCACAGCCCCGTGGGTGGCTGTGCTGGGGGCTGAGTAGGACAGGCAGGCTCACCCGAGAGATGCGCCATGCTCACCTAAAGCTGGCGTAGGGGATGAGCGACTGAACGTTGGATCTCCCTATGCACCACAGCCCAGACCCTTTGAAGGGTGGCGGGTGGCCCTTCTCCTCCCATGCTTGCATGGGGGGGATGAGCCCCATCCCCTGCAGCGCTTCCACCTGAAGGTGGCACAGGACCAATGGAGGAGGGGAGCCCGGGCTGGGCACCGGAGCTGCTGATGCCAGGTGAACTTGACAACTGAGGAGGGACAGGTGGGTCCGCTGGGACCGGCCTTCCCATACGTTCTGTGATTAGGTGTGTTTAATTACAACATAAACAACAGCATTCCAGATTAGTTGTAACAGAATGCAGTAATATTCCCATTAATCCAACACACCAATGTTCCAACAGTTGAACAGCAAGCATAACACATGCATATATTGAACGACAGTGGATATTCCGACAGCAGGGATGTTTGGTAGCAACAGGCCACCATGAACATGGTGTCTGAACAGGGCACATGCATCAACATCAATGCAAATATTTATAAAACAATAGGACATATGTCCCAACAAATATTTAAGGTTACACATACCCATTGAGGTGTGGAATTGCATGGTTTATGCACATATGGTAGGGTGTAGAAAAAACCTCAGTTAACATCTTATAATGACCTTTTAGTCTACACTACATTCCCAGTGACTGCAGTTGTATATCCTCTACCTGTATTATTACACTTGCCACCATACATTAGGTTGTGTCATGGGTTTGGCTAGTTCATTATATGCCTGACCCATATCTGACATACTAACTGTCCAGGATTCAGGTGTTACTGCTACATATTTCTTGTTTGCATTTATATTTCTTTATCTACATGTCTGGGATGTTTTCACGTGACATTTTCACTTCGATTTGTACAGAACTTTGCATTTCTTAACACACACTCACATTTCTGATGAATAATTACATGCTACATGTGTGCCAGGTTTACTTATTCATGCCAGCCAGTAACTGACTATTGTGGACTGTATATATGTTTCACAGCTACTAGCACTTCCAATACCCACTTTATATGGGGCTGCATAACTCTGGGTTGCCAGCATATTTTCAAACAGTACTGTTTGTATAATGCAAGGGTACTACAACAGTTCAGACTCTGTGACACAGACACACTCTGGGTTTTAGACCTTTATTAATGACATTGCACACTTTTCCACAGGCTCACTCCTTTATTTGTTTTAACGGTGTTTATGGCAGACATGTTCATGACATATTATACCTTTATTAATAGGTTAGAACAATCTTTTTTCAGGCTCACTCACATGTTATATGACAGTGCCTGCAGAGATATTATTCCAGACATATGTTACCTTTCTTAATGGAACCAATAAAACCACAACAGGCACCCAAAGAGGCAGAAGGTAATAATAAACACGAGCCTGTAGGTGTAAGCAGCAGCAGGTTTAATCACATAAACGCCACACAATACAAAGCTTTCACCAGACTTCCTCAGATGTAAAATGAATGAAGACTGTGCCTGCTTATATACCCCTCCCAATCTAATTAGTAGTTAAAACAATTGTTTAATTGACACCAATTAAATCCTGTAACTAAAATATTCATGACAACCTCTTCCACAAATACAGATGAAAGTAGATAAAAACATGCACATTTTTTAAAAGAACTTTAAAATAAATATATAAATACTAAAACCATCACAATGTGTTGGACAGATAAATAAACTTGAATCAAAACCAACAAAAAGAAATTGCAAAACATTATATATACTTATTTTATAGTTTTGCAGCTCTCATTTTTAAAATAGGGGCAATGGATATGCATTCATTCAGCCCTGGGAATCTACTGACTTCCAATAACAACTGCCAAAATATTTCTCTCACCTCTATCCTATTTTCCCATGGGCCCCCCCTCACATCACATTGCACCTTCTCTACAACAAAGAAGCCCCATTTTGCTTGGGGACATGTCAGCGTGTGCTTAAACAAGGCATTTTTAATATCTTCGACTCTAATAGCATATAAATGCTCATAAATCCTCCTTTTGAGTTTATGAGTGGTTTTTCCAATGTAAAATGCACCACAGGTTTTACATAGGGCCAAATAAATCAAGCCTTCACTATTACAGTTGGAAAAACTACTACTCTGAATCTGATGGTCTCTTGACAGGATGTATACAGAATCCTGTCTAAGTATATATGGGCATTGGGCACATGCCCCACATTTGTAGGTTCCCAATTTCTTACATGAAACAATAGAACCATTATACTCCAGCAAATCCTTGAGGTTCCTGCCTTTTTTATATGTAAATCCTAGGGTGTTGGTAAACAAAACATCCAACTCTGAATAACACTTAAACCTGCTCCAGTGTTGAGTAATAATGTTTTTAACCCTAGAGGTATTCTGATTATAAAACATCACATAGTTACCCCCAAAGATTCTTGATTTCATCCCTGGTAACGTCATCCCTGGTAGTTGTGTGGTACTCTGCACATTTATTGGTACTATCACACTGGTATCTCCTGTTCCCAAAATAGGGGCAAACCTATCCTTTCTCCCATTCTTTACTTCCTCCAAAACCTCATCAATTAAATAGTTAGGATACTTCCTAGATATAAACATTTCTTTGACTCTCTGACTTTCGTCTTTGAAGTCTGAGTCCAAAGAGGTCATCCTACAACTACGGACAAATTGTCCCTTGATAATACTTCTCTTCTGTTTAAACGGATTGGAACTGGTGAAATATAGGTACGAGTTAGAAAAGGTTTCCTTTCTATATACATTAGATGTAAACTGCTGCCCTAGGACGTCTTTTTTAATAGTGACGTCCAGAAAGTTCATATAGTCATGTGTAATATGGGAAGTAAATTTAAAAAAATTAGTGGTATGGTTTAGATAGTCTATGAATTCTGTTAATTTTTCCATACTACCTTTCCAAAAAATGCAAATATCATCCAGGTAACGTTTGTAATATACCCAATATTGTGCATATTCAGACTGGAACACAAACTTCTCTTCCCAAACCATGAGCACAATGTTGGCATAAGTAGGGGCACAACTTGCCCCCATGGCCACCCCCTGGATCTGTTTAAACAACTCACCCTCAAAAAATATAAAGTTGTGTTTCAATACCAAATCCATCAACTCTGTATAAACCAGAAAAGTACTGTGGTCAAGTTTTTCATGTTGATGAATGGCATCCTGGAACCATTCTGACCCTGTAGAATGTGGAATCACATTAAATAAATCCTGAATATCAAGGGTTACAAATATTAAGGAATCTGAATACATGTTACTATTAATGCTTCTCAAAAATTCCCAGGAGTCCTTAAGTATACCATTGGCCCTAACCCAAATGTCTTTTAATTTTATATCCAAAAATTTGGCCAACGGATGGGTTTTAGAGCCATTGGCTGCCACAATGGGTCTCAGGGGTGGATCCTCCACACTTTTATGTACCTTGAGTATCCCAAAATAGCAGGGATACGGGTCTGTCCACACTGAGATACTTAAAAGTGTCCTGGTTTATAAAATTGTCATTCAGCATGTCCTGTAAAACCAAATCAATCTTACGGTATGCTAAGTTAATTTCATGCTTGGATACCCTAACATACCTATTGGTATCATTAAGCATATCCATCATCTTACTGGAATACAAAACACTGTCCATGAAGACCACCCCTCCACCTTTATCGGGTTGCATCACCCTCAGGAATCTATTTTCTTGAATGGATTTGAGAAGTACCTTTTCTTCTCTAGTCATGTTAAATTTACCATGCCATCCACCACTATAAACATTCCTGATTTCTTTTTCGACCTCCCTTTCAAAATTTTTTAGCTGGGGGTGTATAGGGGGATTATAGGTACTAGGTCTTCTAATACCACTATTAGTACCACCATCCTGTTGCCCCTGAAACATAATATCTAAATTCTTTTTCCGTAGAAAAATCCTCAAGTCTATTAAGCTGTCCACTAAATTACCCCCCTGTAGAGGGATGAATTTAAAACCTTTGAAAATAAAAGAAAATGTTTCCTGTCAATCTCCTCACTACTGTAATTGTAAATTTTAAAGTCATGTAGGGTGTGACATGGTCCATCCACAGTAATATTCCCTGTACTCCATTGGTCCAACATGTTGGCTAGTCCCCCTTCCTGGCTACCACTCTTATTTATCTCATGCTTTGGGGACCCTGTAAAAATACCGCGAGGATTTGTGCCTTAACCTATCTGATCTCCTAAGTACAGGGAAAACAGTATAGTTTGAATCCTGATGTTCCCCCATCCCTGAATCACTGTACATCACTCTATGATCCATAGAGTCCCAGGCATTGTGTCCCCCTGATGGACAAGAAGAGGAATAAGTACTGTGTTGTTGTCCAGATTTATCAAAAAAATTATTTTTTCGACCAAATTTGCCATTCTTAGGGTACGGGTATGCTTTTTTCTGTCTGTAATCCCTCAAATCCCTATCTATTTTGCCACACTTCCTTTTAAAAATAACATGACATTTTTCTTCCACCTGTTGCTTAATAATAAAATATTTTCTCTTCTCATTTTCAACAGAAAACATAAGATCATTGGTCACTACTTCATTAATGTATTCTATCTCCTGATATACCTGCCCCATAATCCTTTCATTTTCTTTAATCAGGGCTCTCATGACTTCAAAACCACTACGGTCAAAAATACTCAACAATTCTTCGTGAAAAGGGGAGCCTTCCACTACATTGTTTGGAAACTTTTAAAAACGCAATCCTTTGGGTACTATACCCCTTTTAATACAGTCATGCAAGTAACAATTGTCAATACCCAGAGTTTTATGTTTGTAAATTAAATCAGTGAGTCTTTTAATATTGGCTCTGTAAGACACTTCACTGTCTTTCTCAACATCGGTCATTAAATATAAAGTTATTATCAGTACCTTGGTGACTGGAAAAGACTTGTAACTAACAAGCCATGAAGCCAAAGAGGAAGAGTCCGTCACTCGTGCACTCCATTGTCACCATTAGTCATTATCAGTCATTTCCACAGGAGCATGTCCCTGAACACCACGCTCCTTAAAATGGAGGACTGTCCATTCGGACCTTGGATCTGGGAATTCAATGCCAAATGATTGTAACAAAATTTAGTTGCAGCTCCCTTCTGTAATGCAGCCTTACCTCTAGTGCCCCTCGACGGCAAACTGGAAGAAGTTGCAGTTACTTCCTCTACAGGCACATCAGCCTGTCTGCGATCCAAATCAGCTTCCTGATTGCATGCAGGAGTGGAAATGCAATCCTTCCTGTGGGTAGGCCTCATAGGGTTGATATCAAAAGAATTGTCTTTCCCTCGCTGAGAGTTACCAGTCATAAGCAAAATCAATTGGGTAAGCTGCCCCTCCACACGAGACAGGTGCAAATCCAGGTGAGTACCTTGAACTGCTTCCCCATCCTGGAAGCTAGCCTCTGACTCAGATACCTCCATGTAACACGTAATCCAAAAACTCCAAGGAAAGGGTGCCACAGAACCAGGAACCAATAAAACCACAACAGGCACCCAAAGAGGCAGAAGGTAATAATAAACACGAGCCTGTAGGTGTAAGCAGCAGCAGGTTTAATCACATAAATGCCACACAATACAAAGCGTTTTTGTCCACCAGACTTCCTCAGATGTAAAATGAATGAAGACTGTGCCTGCTTATATACCCCTCCCAATCTAATTAGTAGTTAAAACAATTGTTTAATTGACACCAATTAAATCCTGTAACTAAAATATTCATGACAACCTTTTCCACAAATACAGATGAAAGTAGATAAAACATGCACATTTTTAAAGAACTTTAAAATAAATATATAAATACTAAAACCATCACAATGTGTTGGACAGATAAATAAACTTGAATCAAAAACCAACAAAAAGAACTTGCAAAACATTATATATACTTATTTTATAGTTTTGCAGCTCTCATTTTTAAAATAGGGCAATGGATATGTATTCATTCAGCCCTGGGAATCTATTGGCTTCCAATAACAACTGCCAAAATATTTCTCTCACCTCTATCCTATTTTCCCACGGCCCCCCCTCACATCACATTGCACCTTCTCTACAACAAAGAAGCCCCATTTTGCTTGGGGACATGTCAGTGTGTGCTTAGACAAGGCATTTTAATATCTTGACTCTAATAGCATATAAATGCTCATAAATCCTCCTTTTGAGTTTCACGAGTGGTTTTTCCAATGTAAAATGCACCGCAGGTTTTACATAGGGCCAAATAAATCAAGCCTTCACTATTACAGTTGGAAAAACTACTACTCTGAATCTGATGGTCTCTTGACAGGATGTATACAGAATCCTGTCTAAGTATATATGGGCATTGGGCACATGCCCCACATTTGTAGGTTCCCAATTTCTTACATGAAACAATAGAACCATTATACTCCCGCAAATCCTTGAGGTTCCTGCCTTTTTTATATGTAAATCCTAGGGTGTTGGTAAACAAAACATCCAACTCTGAATAACACTTAAACCTGCTCCAGTGTTGAGTAATAATGTTTTTAACTCTAGAGGTATTCTGATTATAAAACATCACATAGTTACTAATTTAATATGACTAGAGAAGAAAAGGTACTTCTCAAATCAAATCCATTCAAGAAAATAGATACCTGAGGGTGATGCAACCTGATAAAGGTGGAGGGGTGGTCTTCATGGACAGTATTTTGTATTCCAGTAAGATGATGGATATGCTTAATGATACCAATAGGTATGTTAGGGTATCCAAGAATGAGATTAACTTAGCATACCGTAAGATTGATTTGGTTTTACAGGACATGCTGAATGACAATTTTATAAACCAGGACACTTTTAAGTATCTCAGTGTGGACAGACCCCATATCCCTGCTATTTCCGGGATACCCAAGGTACATAAAAGTGTGGAGGATCCACCCCTGAGACCCATTGTGGCAGCCAATGGCTCTAAAACCCATCCGTTGGCCAAATTTTTGGATATAAAATGAAAAGACATTTGGGTTAGGGCCAATGGTATACTTAAGGACTCCTGGGAATTTTTGAGAAGCATTAATAGTAACATGTATTCAGATTCCTTAATATTTGTAACCCTTGATAGTCAGGATTTATTTAATGTGATTCCACATTCTACAGGGTCAGAATGGTTCCAGGATGCTATTCACCAACATGGAAAACTTGACCACAATACTTTTCTGGTTTATACAGAGTTGATGGATTTGGTATTGAAACACAACTTTATATTTTTTGAGGGTGAGTTGTTTAAACAGATCCAGGGAGCCATGGGGCAAGTTGTGCCCCTACTTATGCCAACATTGTGCTCATGGTTTGGGAAGAGAAGTTTGTGTTCCAGTCTGAATATGCACAATATTGGGTATATTACAAACGTTACCTGGATGATATTTGCATTTTTTGGAAAGGTAGTATGGAAAAATTAACAGAATTCATAGACTATCTAAACCATACCACTAATTTTTTGAAATTTACTTCCCATATTACACATGACTATATGAACTTTCTGGACGTCACTATTAAAAAAGACGTCCTAGGGCAGCAGTTTACATCTAATGTATATAGAAAGGAAACCTTTTCTAACTCGTACCTATATTTCACCAGTTCCCATCTGTTTAAACAGAAGAGAAGTATTATCAAGGGACAATTTGTCCGTAGTTGTAGGATGACCTCTTTGGACTCGGACTTCAAAGACGAAAGTCAGAGAGTCAAAGAAATGTTTATATCTAGGAAGTATCCTAACTATTTAATTGATGAGGTTTTGGAGGAAGTAAAGAATGGGAGAAAGGATAGGTTTGCCCCTATTTTGGGAACAGGAGATACCAGTGTGATAGTACCAATAAATGTGCAGAGTACCACACAACTACCAGGGGTGACGTTACCAGGGATGAAATCAAGAAACTTTGGGGGTAACTATGTGATGTTTTATAATCAGAATACCTCTAGGGTTAAAAACATTATTACTCAACACTGGAGCAGGTTTAAGTGTTATTCAGAGTTGGATGTTTTGTTTACCAACACCCTAGGATTTACATATAAAAAAGGCAGGAACCTCAAGGATTTGCTGGAGTATAATGGTTCTATTGTTTCATGTAAGAAATTGGGAACCTACAAATGTGGGGCATGTGCCCAATGCCCATATATACTTAGACAGGATTCTGTATACATCCTGTCAAGAGACCATCAGATTCAGAGTAGTAGTTTTTTCCAACTGTAATAGTGAAGGCTTGATTTATTTGGCCCTATGTAAAACCTGTGGTGCATTTTACATTGGAAAAACCACTAAATAAACTCAAAAGGAGGATTTATGAGCATTTATATGCTATTAGAGTCGAAGATATTAAAAATGCCTTGTTTAAGCACACACTGACATGTCCCCAAGCAAAATGGGGCTTCTTTGTTGTAGAGAAGGTGCAATGTGATGTGAGGGGGGGCCGTGGGAAAATAGGATAGAGGTGAGAGAAATATTTTGGCAGTTGTTATTGGAAGCCAATAGATTCCCAGGGCTGAATGAATACATATCCATTGCCCCTATTTTAAAAATGAGAGCTGCAAAACTATAAAATAAGTATATATAATGTTTTGCAAGTTCTTTTTGTTGGTTTTGATTCAAGTTTATTTATCTTTCCAACACATTGTGATGGTTTTAGTATTTATATATTTATTTTAAAGTTCTTTTAAAAAATGTGCATGTTTTTATCTACTTTCATCTGTATTTGTGGAAGAGGTTGTCATGAATATTTTAGTTACAGGATTTAATTGGTGTCAATTAAACAATTGTTTTAACTACTAATTAGATTGAGAGGGGTATATAAGCAGGCACAGTCTTCATTCATTTTACATCTGAGGAAGTCTGGTGGACGAAAACGCTTTGTATTGTGTGGCATTTATGTGATTAAACCTGCTGCTGCTTACACCTACAGGCTCGTGTTTATTATTACCTTCTGCCTCTTTGGGTGACTGTTGTGGTTTTATTGGTTCCTGTTTCTGTGGCACCCTTTCCTTGGAGTTTTTGGATTACTTGTTACCTTTCTTAATGGGTTACTACACTCGTTTTCTGCCTCTCTGACGTTTTTATCTGGCAGTGCATGCAGAGGACTTATTCAGGCAATTCTATGGCTGTTTTATTGGACTACAACACATTCTTTCATGCTCTCAAAACATATTGTATATAACAATACATGCAGAATAATCACTAACCTGCCTGGTGGCGCAACCTTAGCAGCCTATCAGCATAGGCTTGCTGATTCATAACACGGTCACCTGCAGCTGTTAAGTAAATGAAGGGATATTGAAACATACCTATCCGTTATACATACTCCATTATCATTTCTTACATACTGCATTCCATGGCTACATACTCAGTTGTGGGGCATCCTGCATCCCATGGGCCTCCTGTATCCACTGGTTCATGCGGTCCTGCTTTCATCTCTTCAGGTCTGCATGGTGGTGACGGACCTGCTCACCAGTCCAGGGAACGCCTGTGGCACTGGTGAGGTCACAAGCTAACCGGTTCCAAGCCTCTGCCTTGTACTCCATCCCTTGGAACTGGCCCTGCAGGAGTCTTGACTCGTGACGGTGGACAAGGAGCCAAACCATGTATTTGGACTCTTCGATGCCCCAACATTGTGCTTGGAAGCGTGAACCCTCTCCTACACCTGCCATTCTGACTGCAAATGTGTGCTACAGTCAGTTATGGCGAGTATTCCCGCCTATGGGGCTTAAATATGCCGCATTTCCCACACTTTTTTGTGATTGGCCATTTTGTAAACTTCTCGGCTGACTGCAGACCTGCTTAGTAATGGTTAAACTACCATTCGTAAGTATATGAATGTTAATAGTGGCTGCTTCCCCTATGTTGTCATGGCTTAGTGGTTCTGTACTTTGATTATGATGCACAGGGTCCTGGGTTTGAACCTTGTCATTCTTTTATTTTATTACTGTCTATACAGGCTAGGGGATGTGGCTGCGTTTAAGCAACTTAGCTCTACATTGCTCCCCAGTGCCCTACACTGGCTTGGTTGGCGTGGCGCGCACGTCCGCACAAACACATTGCGCTGGGTAAAGTGCTATTAAACTATGGGCAACTCTGTTTAGCTGGGTAAAGTGCTATTAAACTATGGGCAACTCTTTTTAGCTGGATAAAGCGCTATTAAGCTATGGGCACCTCTGTTTAGCTGTGTAAAACATTGCTTAACACCAGGCTATCTGGGTCCTTTAAAAATATATATTTTTTTCACTGATACATTGGCCATGTCACTGCTTTTAATAAGATTTTAATCATATATGTCTGGTATTATATCAAATACTGATTTAAAACATAAATAAGAAGGGGAGCGGTGGGACTCGAGCTCTGAATGCCTTCTCTTTGTGTATACGCTCTACCATTACGCTATTGCAATTTGGTGTGATTTGCGTAATGCTCTTCCATGTCAGAAATGCTAACTCTAGCTAAGCAATGGGCACACCCGCGCACACATGTGCAAATACGGGCAGCTATATCATGGATTTAAAAAATATATATAATTATTTACTTTATATAAGTGTGATGGGGGTTTACAATGTTAGGGAGTGTGGTGTTGGGTGCAAGTACATTTGAGCAAACTCGCTCTTGTGTGTTGACATTTTGCTTTTTATAACCTTGCAGGGGCGTGTACATTTAGACTGCTCGGCAGTCGGACATGCCCCATGCTTTTCTACTCAGTCCGTATAAGAGTTACGGTTGAGTCAGCATGCCCTCATGAATATTCATGGCACACTGACGTCAAACCATTCAACTGCAGCCTCCAAGTAAGACTTATTAAGTCTTACACGGAGGATTAGTGAATCCGGGGGAGTATCCCACATTCATGGATTAAGGAATGCTTACAGATGTATAAGATCCACCCTACACTGATCAGTTATATTATAGTGACCATGAAACAGTGGCAAATCATTTGGCAGTTGAGACATGACAGATGGCAAATTATTATCATATGGATAACAATTCAAAGGGGGATATTCCAGGGTGATTATCTGTCACTGTTGTTTTCTCTTGCCTAATACCCATCAGGCTGTTTTCTTAACTGTTTAGGTGATGGAATCTGTTTGGCTCTCAGAAACCAAGCTTGTTTAAAGACACCTCATTTGCTTTTCGTGGATGACTTAAAACTGTGTAGTTCATCAGATGAGTTGTTGAAAGCACAACTGCAAATGGTTAAACCTTTCCCAGGTGACAAAAGAATGTCATTTGTTCTTGATAAATGTGCAAAAGCAGCATTTAAAACAGGAAGGAGGCAATACCAAGAGCATATTAATCTGGGATAGGAATGTGATATAAAGGGACTTGAGCAGGAGGGAGTGTATAAATATATGGGCATAGATGAAAGATCTAGAATAAAGCATGAAAAAATGAGAATAAAACTCAGTAAGGAATATTTCAGAAGTCTAAAACTAATATTGAAAAATGCCTTGACCTCTTGGAATATATTCCAAAGTTCTAAACCAGTTTGCTCTTCCTATACAGAATAAAGTTGATAGGTTCATAGGTTTATAGGTGTATGCTAGGCTAATGATCACTAGAGCATTTTTAAACCTAGACATGCAACCCAAATGTGACCCATAAATTTTATTTATATGGGGGTGGGTGCTTTACTGACTGCATCTCTCGATCAGAGACACAGGCACCAGACCAGGGGTGAATTTATAAATTATCCATCCATTGGTTCAAGCTATCCATAAATATGGATAGGGAGGAACTCTTCTTCACATAAATGGGGGGCCTGTTCTAGAGCATGATAATTCTCTGTGGAACATATCTGTCTGTCCAACATGTCCTATTTATGTCACAAGGAAAATTTTGGTCTTTTAACATAGTAGTTCTGATGCTGTTAGTTTTATGAATGTGCAGAAGGTTCATCAAAACTGGGTCCAGGCAGGCCTCGTTTGCCAAACAAAGATGACCTCTCAGAAGTTTTTATGACACCAAGTAACAACACAGGGCTTTGAGGCAATCAGAGTAGGACATTGTGTTTACTTCCAGTATTCTTTTTATAAGGAACCTTTGTGGACATCCGAGTTGCTGCATGTGTCTGGACAGATAAATATCAAAGGGGACATTATACTCTATGGTGGGTCTGATGATGGCTGAGTACAATGGTATGATGACCTCTCTCAACCTAGATGTCATGGCCTTGCTTATATAAGTTGAGCAACATAGAAGGATTTTTTTACTACCTTGGTCACATATTGGTCAAAGGCTAGGTTACTATCTACATGACCTCCTAGATCCCTGATAAGTGAATCAACTTTTAGGGTTGTTTTACTGATGCTATAGCTACTGTGGATGGCAGACTTACCAAAAGGTACTATAATAACATGTCTTGGTATTGAGTATTAAGCCATGGCTTTGACACCAAGCGTTTGTTTGTGTTAGACCTTCCTGAGGGGTGTTCTTATCTTGGGAAGACTCAGTGACTGGTCCCAGTTTGCAGTCGTCTGTAAACTTGGCTAGCTATAGGCCTTTGACATTGTCTTTAGCATCCAAGAAGTGGACATCAAAGAGGAGTAGCCTAGCCAGTGGCGGCTGGTGACTTCAAATCAAAGGGGGGCTGCAGGAGATAGCCGAATGGGTGGGGTCAATGGGAAGGGGTGCGAACAACTAGAAAGAGGAGGAGCTATGCTCAAAACACAAAAACTAAACTTTAATTAAATATGCTGCCCTGGGTGCCAAACCCTCATTATGAGAGTCCAATCAAGACAAATTAAGTGTAAAAGAATAAAAATATTTCAATGCATTGGCTGCTTGAAAGCTTATTTAATATCTAGATGGAAACAAAAAGGTTGTGAGGCATGAAAAAATAAATTACTTTTTAAATACATTACTGGAATGCCAGTCAAAATAAAGTATAAGAAAAACAAGCAGCATTCAATTCAAACTGCTTCTCCTTGCACTGCAGTTCTAATTATAATTTATATTCAGCTTTATTAAAGTACCAAGTAACATGCTGAAAGTAGCAATCTCTGTGATGCCTCCACTTGTAAAAATGTTTCTTATCCAAAAAAGACCTGCTGCCTGACAACTATCTACTTGTTTCATGGGGAAAACATGATCAAAGTGAAAAATGAAAAGCAAACAAGCTCAAGATACATTGCTTAAAGGATTACTGTACAGGTTATGGACCACACATGAATGGCATTCTGTTTAGTTTACTGGTAAAGCCCTAAGAGATCACTGGAAGTCTCCAACAAGTGTAATGATGTAGTCCTGTCCTTTATTACAAATACTGTCATATGCATTTCAATACCCAACGCTTATACATTATCTAGTTAAGTATTCTCTGCATGGCAACAACAGAAAGGCTTCAATGTTGGCAATTCTTTAACAGTATGCTTATTAAAGCTTACTTGCATGTTATGATCTCAGACAAGCATACCTGATGGTCATTAAAGCATTGCTATTTGAAACACAGAGCAACAGGCACTGTGAGTAATAAGCATAAATCAACAGTACAAAAATATGACAGAAACCAGACCATTCTACAAAATCAAGAACAGATGAAAAGCCACTGTAGTACTTGTGTCTACCTTGGATGGGGGGATACTCTGCACATTTACACTGCATAACTGCTCATTGCCTTGCTTGGACACATCCAGAGTCACTACATGGGGGAGTGGGGTGCAACAAGTAGGTCACAATTTGAAATGTCTCTGACTGACTGTGATGGCCCTGACACATTTGTCATACCTCTCACCCTCAAAGCAAAGCCATACATAGAAGTGGGACAAAGGCCCAACAATAAGGACAGTTTTAAATATTGCTCTAATAAACTTAGAAAGATAATAGAATAGTAGGTCTTGCATTAGTATGAATTTTCTGAAGGGTATGAAATCTGAAACTCAAATGTTTGTCATTATTTTCTAACTTCAGTCTTTAATTATTTGCCACTAATTTGCCAAAAAAAAACACAGTTTTATGAAAAATGGACCAAAAATGTGATGCACAAATATAAAATAGCCACACAATACAGTTGGGAACCTGTCAAAGAAGGGACACTTTTTTAATAATAGTACTGCTAACTTGAGCAGCTGACAAAATAAAAGAATCTACATGCATTTCTGAAATAAAAGTATCTATAACTCTGATTATTACAGTTATTTCTTAATTGTAAACCCTCCATGTTTTCTTCCAAAATTGCTGTTTTGCAGAGGGATTATTAGGGGAAGAGCAATATTTTGAGCCAAATTCAGGGACAGTTGAGAGGTTTGGCTATGCCTAATTCTATAAAGCAATTTATTTGCATGTACCTCTCAACCTGTTAATGCAATAAATCTGGACAAGGCCAAATATATTGGGGGAACATATAAACAGTACTAAAAATTGCTCTTGTATAAACTGAGACAGCTTGTAGAATAACAGGTCTTACTTTAGCATGCATTTTTCTGAAGGTTATGAAGTCTGAAACTCAGTGTGTCATTATTTAGTGACTTAATTCCTAAATGATTTTCCAGAAAACCACAAATATTATGAGGAACAAACCAAAAATAAGCAAAAATCTATTCATTCTGTGAAAATCTGGACAGTTGGGAGGTATAGTTCAGCTGGGGCTGTCTGAGTTTGCCACCCTTCCCCCTCACAAAATCATGGTCGAATGGAGCCCTCCCCCCTGCAGCCATTCCAATGATCCATTACTTGGCTATTTCACTCCATTTACCATAAACACTAATGTGCATACTGCTTTACTTCTATGATGATTTGGATTTCATTTAAAAGTTTTATTTTGCATTTTACAGCACAAACACTAGGACATCTGTTAAACAAAGCAACGCAGTCTCACAATGAAAACAGACTTAGCATTAAAAACTTCTCTGCCCTTGAAACTCACATTCAATAAAATAGCATTGAAACCCACATTCAAAGAAAATACATTTTGCCAGTGGCAGATAAAGATTAACTTTGGGCTGTTTTCAAATCATAGGCCCCTTGCACATGAAACATACATGTGCTCTTTGATACACCTTCCTGATTCTACTAAATTATATTCCTTGTACAATACAGTACTGTTGTTAGACGGCATTTTAAATTTATTGTTTTGAACATTTTTCCAGTAAACAATGAAACACAATGCATGCACCATGGACAAAACTACCCATTTCAGAACATTTCCATCATAAAAGTCTACCCAACCTTCTACAGTCCACCAGTATCAGTAAATATGCACAATCTCTGAAGTAGTAAAAGTCATCTAAATAATTCCACATTAAAGAAATCTGTAACAATGAAGAGGTTGCTGCTAGCAAACAGCTTTATATGTCACTGTTTATTCATCTACAAATAAAGTGTCTGTTGCCCTTGAGGAATAAATTGCCTATGTTGCATGCATTAAAAAAAAAATAAGCTAGTAATATCGCAATAGGAACTGTATGGCAAACTGATAACAGGTTCAGGTTCATAGTTACTACTCTAGGTATCTTTGCCAAAAAGAACTGCAACATCCACCCACTTTACAACACAGTACAGCATCAGCAATGCATCTATCTACTGTGGGAGTAGAACCCACAGCCTTTTGCATCAAAAGCAAGTACACTACCTATTGTGCTATTAATGCAAGCAGATTCAGAATAAGCAGCACTAAAGTTTTGCTCCCCTGCAGCTCTCAGCTCCTTGTAAAATCTACCCGACAAGCAGTTGTATCTCTGAACTTTGCAGCACAAGAAATCTGGAAAAAGCTGAAATTTATTGGGGGGGGGACAAAAGCCCAAAAAACAGGGACACATTTTAAACATTGCTTGTATAATGTTGGAAAGTTGCTAGAATAAAATGCTGTGTTACCACCATACATTTCACTGCCACGTCTTTAACCCAGGGGACCCTGTGCAAAACAGCAGAGAAAACATACACTATGCCAAATCAGCTGTTTTGTAAAAGAGAGGAAGACAAACTTAAATGGCTACCATTTAGTGAATTCAGCTCTCAGCATAGCTGTCAACCTCTTGGCACAAAACACCTGAACAAAGCAAGTAATGGAGGGAATACAGCCCCCAAACAAATTCAGTGAATTTAGTTCTCACTGTAGCTCTCAGCCTCTTAGCAAAAAACATGTGGACAAAGCCAGTAATGGGGGGGGGGGGTACAGCCCCCAAACATTCAATGAATACAGTTCCCACCATAGATAACTCTCAACCTTAGCACAAAATACCTGGACAAAGCCAATAATGGGGGAATACAGTCCCAAAAATAGGGACACATTTCAAATAGCCATGTTATAAACTTAGACAACTGCTAGAACAATTTTGTGTTACCATGTACTTTCTGAAGAATATGAAGTCTGAAATGCAAATGCCTGTTATTTTTTTAAACATTAAACCAGGAAACTAGTCTGACTTGGAACTAAACATTTAACCAGGAAACTAGTCTGACTTGGAACAAAAGACAACTTTCAACAGAGCAGAGAGAAATGCCAATCATATCTTTGCAAGATGGGAGAATATGGAGACACCACACAGAAGGCAACCCAGCCAAGAATCAAACCAGAGAACCTATAGCTGTTAGGCAGCAATGCTACCAGTGCACCACTATACTACAGACTTTGCAAGGAAAAATGTAGATACAGAAACCAAGATTTTATGAGGAACAGAACAAATATGAGGCAAACATCTGCACATTGTTTTAGAAATGGTGGTGGATAGGGAATTCAGGTCCTTGCTACCTGTATACAGGGTTCAAGCCTGAGTATCTCTATCCACCACCATTTGCTCTCTCTAGCCACCAGTATATAGTAACTGCACACTGCATCAGCGATAATGCTACCCGATTGTTTAACAACTTTCTCATTAATGAGGCATTTGGCATTAAAGTTGTCTCACTTCACTCAACAGCAATCTTGCTTTTTGTAGGGTCACCCAAGGCCCAGTTCTTTCAACTCTGCTTTTCTCCCTGTGCATTTCAAACCACCCTCAAACAACCCACAACTCCCATCTTACTGTAGTCAGACAACATGGCCATCTATTGATTTAACTCTTCCTGGAACAACATTAAAACTCAGTACCAGTATGATCTACTATCTCTTACTAGGTGGCTAAATTAAAAAAAAATAAATAAATTTCTCATTAACTCAAATGAAACCAAAGTTATGCATTTCAGGCCCAAGAAAAAATAGCAATTCTCAACCATAAACAACAAAAGAAAAAGTGCCACCTTATTCAAATCCATGGGACCTCTGTCTAGATCAAAATCTTAACTTCTAACTGCACATCAACAAACAAAAGCAAAACATAAAATCAAACGTCTTCTGGTTGTACAAGATATCCCACTTTTTGCCTCTTGGATGTTGAAAATTCATAGTAAAAGGCATGCTTCTTGCTCCAATTGAACATGCTGTTTAAGTAATTGCCTCTATATTCTCTGCCTAAACAGGTAGAAAAGAAAGGGATATGCCCACTGCATCACGGTAATTGAGGCTTACAAATGATACATGGGTAAAGAAAGTAAAAGCCAAAGACTATCGTACAAGTTCTTTTCCTGACCCCTTGGCTTGCTGCTACACCTGTCAGATCCTTCCACACAACAAAAAACTTCAGAAAGAAAAGTGTGCAAGAAAAGAGGAATTCATGAATTTCTGCCACTCTGACAGGGACTTAGATTCCATTCAACATTCATTTTAGCTCAAAAAACAAATGTAGGACTCAACAACCTTTCCCCAAAAAGCCCTTTTGCATGGTCTTCCTTCAGTGTTACTCTCTGCTGTCCACTATCCAAGACAATTCTTCTGCTTTCAAATAGGAACCAGTCATTACTAGTTTAAAAACCTGTCCTTTGGCATTATGTCCACCCCAGTGACCACAGAATGTATTTTATCAGTATGCACCTTCTTGCAACTACATGAGACAAAGTTGTTCCATAGTTTAATGACTGGCTGCTAGTGGTTGACAGCCAAAATAATATCTGACAAGGGAAGATTCTGCTTCAGACTTTTCAGTCCTTAGGGATCAAACAGATCAATTGTGCAAAATCTTACCTAGCATCAACCCATCTCTTGACTTCTGGAAGTTGATTCTTAATACCAAAACAAGTGATTAATTTTTATTGTTAGAAAGAATCTCAGACATCCAACATCATCTTCTTCTCCTGAACAGCCTTTTCCTTAGGTCACTGAGACTCATGCCAGTCACAACTGCAATTCTACCACATACAATACCATGCCATGTTTCTACAGTGCAGGGTTAATGTTCGGTGGCCTCAAGAAGCAGATCCCTTAGACACTCTAGTAAAGATTTCTACATCACACTAAAGACATTTAAATTGATGGATATCTGCTCCTTTTCTCTTAGAAGACAAAACCTTTCTGCAACTAACCTATAAAATGGCACTCAGAATGAATGGATAGTCACATTGCACTAGGGCTTTGGTTGACAGGCAAACTGAAATTTCATATCATAGAGTTGAAGGTAAGGCAACTCTCCTCTTACAGAGTCCTGCAGAAATAAATTTGAAATAATCCAGTATCAGTTTTGTACATCAGCAAGCAAGCAAGACATGTTCCTCTCCTGTGTGCAGAGAGATTATGTGGGTCTTGGACTGACCCTTCAAGATGCACACGCGAGCACGCACACACACACACACATACACACACACACACACACACACACACACACACACACACACACACACACACACACACACACACACACACACACACACACACACACACACACACACACACACACACACACACACACACACACAGACACACACACACACACACACATACCCTTCACTTACCTGCTGTCCCACCATTTCACGGATGAAGCATCCAGCCAGCATGAACCAAAACCTCCTGAAGCAGCCAGCGAGCGACCGAACAAAGCAAGCCTTCAGCCCTTCACTTACCTGCTGTATGTCCAACCGTTTTATGGATGAAGCATCCAGCCAGCGACCTGAATGAACCAAAACCTCCTCAGCCAGCGACCTGAACGAACCAAAACCTCGCAATTCAGCCCATGCAATGAAAGTCCCGCGAGAGCAGCTCACCTCTCTCAGTCCTCATTGGATGCCAGCTCACCTCTCTCAGTTATTGGGTCTGCCTGCAGCTGAAGCAGTCCAGACCTCCTCTTCTGTGCGGTCGTCACCGCACTGATTCCTGGGTGCACTTGCAGCAATGATTGCTGGGTACCTGCCTATCTCTATCCGGACTGCTGATAAAGGCAGTCTGAGGTCTCCGAATGTGTCTGTGCATGCGCAGAGGAGTCGGGACTCGTGCTTTTTTTTTTTGTTTGTTTTTTAGTTTTAAAGATTTTTCTTTTGTTTTTTCTAGGTGGGAGGGCTGCAGTCCGGTAGCATGAGCCGCCCCTGAGCCTAGCACAGAGCCATGGGGAACTCCACTAGTGACAGTGTTCTTTGTGGAGGTGCCCTCACTGATTCTAATCTTCTTGGTCCTATCAGTGAGACAGCTAGTTATCCAGTGTGTTATAAAGGGGTCTATACCTAGTTCCATAAGTTTGTTGACAATCTCTGAGTGTGGTATTGTATCAAATGCTTTAGCCAGATCTAGGAAGGCAGTATGCACCATTTTTCCCTCATCAGTTCTCTTAGAGACCTTTTCAAAGAAGTTCACCAGATTCAGTAAGCAAGACCTTTCTTTGACAAAGCCAAACTGGAATGAGTCCAGTGTCTGGAGGTCTCCTATGTCCTTAATGATAAATTCTATGATAATTCTTTCCATCACTTTTCAAATATGATTAGTCAGACTAATGGTCGTGTAATTTCCAAGAACTGTTGAAAGTCTTCCTTTATGAAGGGGAAATTACTGTTATAGTACTCCATTCATGTGGTGCAAAGCCTAGATCATAGTTAAATGATGACTCCAGAGATCCTAAATAGTCATATTTTAGACTGTTTAAGAGGCATCCTGAGATGTTATCAGGGCCCATTGAGGCCTTGTTCTTGGCTTTAGTGAGTGCAGCCAGTACATGCACCCTAGTTATAGTTGGAGGGATTATGTTTGAGGGTATTTTTGGCAGGATGGATGGGGTAAGAGAAGATGTAATGTTGGAAATGAATTTGTCCACTAACAAGTTTGCGTTATTGCCAGACTCAATGAATGTGGCACCATTAACCACCAGTTCAGCACATTTGCTGTGCACCGGCCTTGAGGTTTCTGATGTAGCTGTAGAAGGACTTATCATTGTCTTTCACCTGGGAAGCTATCTTGACTTCAAAATTGACTTTGCATGATCTAATGAGTCCTCTTAGTTGCATATTTAACTTGATGAGAGCATTTTATCTTTATGGTCAATACCATTCCTGATTTGTCCCATATTTATTTTCCTTTCGTTGTATATCCTACTTAATTTGGGATGCTACCAGGGCAGTTTGTTTCTGGGGCTAGTCCTGGGCTTACTTTTGGTAAGACCAGCAGCCTCTATGCAGCCATTTACATGGATGTACAAAGTTTCTGAAAATAATTCAGCATAGGCTGCTGTGTTCTCAGGGTTTGGTGGAGCATCGCATTTTGACAAACCATCACTTATTAAAAGGTAATGTGCCTTGGAATAGTTTCTAACTGTTCAGGTTTTAATGGGATTAATGAGTTGATTTTGATTTCAAAGGAGGCATTATTAGGGAGGATGAGATATTGGGGGGGCAGCATTCTCCCATATTTGTGAGCATGTGGTCCAGTATGTTGTAGCCTCTAGTGGGCGTATTCACTGTTTGGTCAAGGGTGTTTGTATTTACAAAGTCCAGGAATCTTTGGGCCTGTAGATTTGAGGCCATGTAGGATTCACATTCTATAGAGGGGGTAAGTAAAGTCTGCTGTGAGCACAGTTTAGTTGGTTTGGGGGTGATTGAATGGCCCCCTAAAAAGTATTAGATTAACTGGACATGAAAACAGAAAAATAATTCATGCTTATCAAATAATATATAAAAATCAATCTATACCAAGACTGCATATTCCTACTTCTGAAGGAGGTATGGGCTTCCTCAAAAACTGATTAGAAATATAGATCTGCGATTGTTGGACTGCATACATGTTGCTGTCCTCACCAGAGCTAACACAGTGAAAATTTTATGATACGAGGTGAAGCGGTATAAGATGACATCTTTACTAGGTTTAGCAGAAGTGTTTCAGTGTCAAGATGAAATGGAAATCAAACCAGAAAAAAAACACAAAAATCAGACAGCAACTGAACATGCTAAAAAGAAACAAAAAGAAATAATATATGGAGAAGAATCAGACCAGAAAAAATAAAATGTGGAAAATTCATAAATATAGTGACAATTACAGAGATCACCTGGAACAAGCTGTGGGCAGTTTCTACACAAATGTCTGATACTATGGGCTATCTGTAAAATTACTGATGGCTTGCATCACTCTGTCTCTATCCTTTTCCTTCAGAGAAGTCCCCTGACCCTTCTCTCAAGATCTACAGAACCCTCTGGGGTGGTAATGGTATCTTAGTCAAGCATGGTAATATCTCTGCCAGTGGACTCTGTGACTCATTGGTAGCCTGGTGTGACTTTAAAGCTTTTATCCATTTCTACCCCGTGTATCTAAAAATATTGATATATTTACAAGCTCTAATAAATTCTTTGTAAGAAGTGTCATATCCTCTTCTGACTCCTACAAATAGATTAAAACATCCTTTGCTAAGCAGTTAAGCCATTACAGGTCGGATGTTTAAAATGACAGCCACCTCAGGATTTAGGACTGATTTTTTTATTTTTTTTTTTTTTAAGCATAAGCAGGCAAAAGGAATGGCAAAAGAGAAAATGGCAAGGGAGCGGCTTGGTTTCATTGATAAAAAGATGGCAGCCAGAGGTTCGCATCGTCCAACTCAGACAAGTGAAAAGAAAAACAAAAAGCTATCTTATTTTGGGCACCAAAACTTAAACAATTAGAAAATTATATGAGACAATTAAAAAGGAGTCCTGGTCTAGACAAAAAGAGTGTACTACATTCTGATGCTGTTGACAGATGTAGCATGTACAATATGCGGGTCTATATTGGAACCGTGAAAGTCCTAATCAATGAATGCATAAACAGAGACACATATTACGCGAACCACAAATTCACCGAACGCCCTAAACCGCAAAATTTAAAAACTCAAACTGTCATAGTTGTCCCACCCCATCACCCGCTACATACTACCTACCCAAACAAAATGAATAAACCACATACATACACTAACCAAAACCCTAAACTAAAACATGTTTCTAACCCTAAACTAAATCTTGCATATACCATCACGTATGCACTTACCTTAACCCGCACCCTAACCCTAAGGTCCGTAACTATCGCACAATTACCTTAAGAAGCTATACCCAAACAAAATAAATAATCCACACACATACACTTAACAAAACCCTACATCTAACCCTACACTAAACCTCACATACATTACCATCTATGCACTTACCTTAACCCATACCCTAACCCTAAGGTCCGTAACTATTGCATACTTACCTTACGGAGCTATAAAGCAGAAGGGCCAACCATGACGATTCAACATTTCTGAATTCGTGCTTCAGGATGATCTGTGTTTTTGCAGTTCGATGAATGCATGTCAGCATTTATATATTCGGGTAAGTGGACCTTTGCGGTTCTAATAGGGAACCCAATACACATAGCATTAAATGCAAATTCTTAAAAACAGATGTTTGAATGTTCAAGTTGTTGGTAAAGCAGATGAGCCAAGATGCAATTTTATTCATTGTGGAAGAAGGAAATTATAGTTAAGGAATCACAGATATTTTTATATGACAAGTACATCAACATCCAGGGGTGAAGACCAACCATAATTCTAACAGAAAAAGTGCTTTTGTAAGAAATGAAAATAGTTTATTGATGTGCTAATCAAGAGTTATATAGAGACAGGCATGTTTTGCTACATCTTTAAATAAATCTGTATGTCAGGAAGAACTTTCACAAAAGAAAGATCAGTTGCATGCAGTGACTAGGCCTACTATATTCTTCAAATCTGGAAGACCACTGAGGAAAGAAGACTGACAGAGAGCTCAAAGGTTGATCACTATGCTAATGATTTAACAGTTTAATTTATTAAAATATCTTTTGAATGTACATATATGAAAAGATCTTGCTTGATACAAAACTTCATGAAATGCTAAAATATAGTCAAATGTAACTTTAAAATGATCAATGTTAGCAATGCATTATTTTATAAAATTAATTTAAAATATGTATTTTAAAATAGAAAATGTAGGTTGCGCTGCATTGGGGTATATTGCTCTACTGTAGTAATGCCTATATACAAGAAGTTACTCATTATATGGTTAACTTTTCTAAAAGGAGTCTGAGAATATACCTTAGAAAAGCTGGTTAACATATCCACAGTGCTTGTGCTGCTTATGGGACATTCTGAATAACATCCAGAGATTACAGTCATTAGTACCTAACTCTACTACAGGTTCCAGCCATGAAAATCAAGGAGGTCAGTATTAATATTTGCCTGTAATATCAGAAAGAAACCTTTGCTCATCTTCCACACTGGTTTAGTGCTGTAGTATTGGGATCTCAAATAATTTTGAGACACCAGCTTATGAAATCTTCCTTGAGCAGCATGTGGGGTTTTATGTGAATGCCAGTGACTAAAGGCATGGATATAAAGCTGCATGGAAATACAATGCCTGGCTAAAAGGCCATCAGCCAATATAAGATACTGCTTATAAATAATTCTGTTTTTATCAAGGCATAATTATCAATATGAATAAATATTTATGTTGAAAATAATTCCCCTAATAACCAGATGTCAGATAACAGATGTAAACCAGCTAGAAGACTTCACAGTGGTTTTTAGAATTGTCAGCTCAGATTTCTGTTAGGGAAAAATAGCATGAAAAGGTCACAACAGACTGGAACGCGGGTCACACACTGACACACTCTGATGTATTGTAACAGCAGGGACTAGCTCTTCTATTAAAAGGTTCATAAATAAGCATAAACATGTATTAATCACAACTGTTCTATTTCTATCAAAACATTCTTAAACTATATGTGTAAAGAATAAACAGAATGTAAAATACATGATCTATAAAATGTACTTATGTCTTACAAACATCAAAGAAAAAGAAAATGTATATTATTCAGTTTCATACATTGTCTGTAGAATGAATGACAAGAGCAGATGTGTCTTGCATATACGTGATGCAGATTTTATATGAAGTTTTTATTATGCTTTTGTATTACTTTTAAGTTGCAAACTTTCATTAATTCTGAATTATTCAACAGTAATAATAATAATGTAAATATTAACTTCAGCTGCAACAATAATAAATCGTCTTTCTTATTAGAAAGATAAAATAATTAATAAGTAAGAACATATGATAACAAAGTTGAAGCAAGACATGCTTGAGTCTCTACTTGTTACAAAAAAGGAAAACCTGTTGAAGTAGCATTTTTAAAATAACTGCATGACCAATTCAGAACACAATGTATGTCTAAAGAAGCAGGACTACATCTGTTAAAACAGTAGACAAAGTGCTGTACTCACTTGTAATCTTTGTCAGATACATGAGAAATAAACTGCACTGACGCTGGGATGCCTTGCTTTGTTTATCATTTATCTTTCTTGTTCTTCTAACTGCCTGTATTTTTCCTCATAGGTACTGTGCTCAGTGGCGGATCATGATATTGGACTGCAGGACTGCAGCCCCTCCAGCTGTGAACCACAATGGTACCATCCTATAAATCCTCCTAACCTGCGCATAGAAAGTGAATCCGGACTGCTGCCTTACCAGTCCGGATTCAGGAAGAAGGCAGCAGACTGCTGATGCTCCAGAGGTTTATGTGGGGCTAACCGCATAGACTGGAAGGGGATCGGACTGCAAGGTCAGCAGTCTTGGAACGTTCGTAAACAGGAACCGGGAAACCGGAAGTGTGCATTTTGGCACGAACGCAGATGACCAAGACACTCAGTATGAAGCTGTGGAACAGGATTTTGGATTTTATCATCATTATTGCAGGTACGGAGTTGTGGAATAAGATTTTATCATCATTATTGCAGCAGTGTGTGTGGATTTTATCATTACTGCAGCAGTGTGTGTGGATTTTATCATCATTATTGCAGGTATGGAGTTGTGGAACAGGATTTTATCCTGTGTGTGTGTGTGTGCGTGTGTGTGTGTGTGTGTGTGTGTGTGTGTATGCGTGTGTGTGTGCATGTGCATGTGTGTGCATGTGTCTGTAACATGCCCCGCAGGTAACAAGAGCCTGAATTTCCTACCCACTACCATTTGTGAAACTGTTACAGATTTTTGCCTCATATTTTGTTCTGTTCTGTTCCTCATAAAATCTGTGGTTTCTGAATTTTAAATTCCTTAAATAGTTGATGGTGCAGTGGTAGCATTGTTGCCTCACAGCTAGAGGTTTTCTGGTTTGATTCTTGGCTGGGGTGCCTTCTGTGTTGAATCTGCATGTCCTCCCTGTGTTTGTGTGGGTGTGCTCTGGTGTCCTCCCGTGTTGCAAAGATGTGTCTGCAGTATTTCTCCCTGGGCCTCTGCTGTAAATTGATTTTTGTTCCAAGTCAGACTTTCCTGGTTAACAAATATTAAAAAATAAAATTGACAAGCATTTGAATTTTAGACTTCATATTCTTCAGAAAGTACATAGTAACACAAAATGTTTATTCTAGCAATTTTCTAAGTTTATAAGATGAATATTTAAATTTGTCCCTATTTTTGGGACTGTATTCCCCCATTATTAACTTCATCCAGGTTTTTTTGTGCTAAGGTTGAGAGCTATGGTGAGAACTGAATTCACTGAATATGTTTGAGGGCTGTATTCCCCCATTACTGGCTTTGTCTAGGTGTTTTGTGTTAACAGGATGACAGCTATGATGATAACTGAATTCACTAAATGGTAGCCATTTAAGTTTCAGTCTTCCTCTCTTACACAAAACAGTGGCTTGGCATAGTGATATGTTGCTCTGACTGTTTTGCACATGATCCTGGGTTCAAGACTTGGCAATGAAATGTATGGTGGTAACACAGCATTTTATTCTAACAACTTTCCAAGATTATACAAGCAATGTTTAAAATATGCCCCTGGTTTTGGGGTTTTGTCCCCTCCAATAAATTTTGGCTTTTTCCAGATTTCTTTTGCTGCAAAGTTGAGAGATACAGCTGAGTGTCGAGTAGATTTTACAAGGAGCTGAGAGCCGCAGGGGAAGAGAAGTTTAGTGCTGCTTATACTAAGTTTGCTTGCATTGTTAATAGCACAATAGGTAATGTACTTGCTTTTGATGCAGAAGGCTGTGAGTTCTACTCCCACAGGGGGTGGATGCTACCATACTGAGAATGTCCTCTTTGGTGAAGATACCAAATAACTATAAACCTGTTATCAGTTTGGCATCCATTCCCAATTGCAATATTACTAGCTTATCATTTTATTAATGTAATATAGGCAATGTATTCCTCAAGGGCAACAGGCACTTTATTTGTAGATGAAACAATGAAATATAAAGTTGTTTGCTGGCAGCAACCTCTATATTAGTTACAGATCTCTTTAATGTGGAATTATTTAGCTGACTTTTACTTCTGCAGAGATTGTGCATATTTACTGATACTGGTGGACTGTAGAAGTTTGAGTAGACTTTTGGGATGGAGATGATATCATTTGGGCAGTTTTGTCATTATTGGTGCATGCATTTTGTTTCATTCTTTACTGGAAAAATGTTCAAAACAATACATTTAAAACACCCTCTAACAACTGTACTGTATTATACAAGGGATATAATTTAATACAATCAGGAAAGTGTATCACGCAACACATGTATGTTTTGTGTGCAAGGGGCCTATCATTTGAAAACAACCCAAAGTTGATCTTTATATTAACCAAATGTATTTCCTTTGAATGTGGATTTCAATGCTGTTTCAATGAATGTGAGCTTCAATGGCATTTTATTTATTTTATTTATTTTTATTCTTTTCCTGACATTATGCTATTGTATTACTCTTATATATTGTTACTTGATATTGTACCTATGGAGCTTTTCTCCCCAGGACTCCATTGAAAATGGGTTCACTTGGCCCAGTGGACCATCCTGGCAAACAAACTTCAAATAAATAAATAAATAAAATAAAATAAGAAGTTTTAATGCTAAGTCTATTTTCATTGTGAGACTGCATTGCTTTGTTTAGCAGATGTCTTAGTGTTTGTGCTGTAAAATGCAAAATAAAACTTTCAAATGAAATCCAAATCATTGTAGAAGTAAAGCAGTATGCACATTACAGTGTTTATGGTAAATGGGGCGAAATAGTCAAGTAATGGGGCATTGGAATGTCTGCAGGGGGGAGGCTCCATTTGACCATGATTTTGCCAGGGGGAAGGATGGCAAACTCAAAGACATCCCCAGCTGAACTATACCTCTCAACTGTCCAGATTTTCACAGAATGAATAGATTTTTGCTTCTTATTTTTGGTTTGTTCCTCATAAAATCTGTGGTTTTCTGGCAAATCATTTAGGAATTAAATCACTAAATAATGACAGACATTGAGTTTCAGACTTCATAACCTTCAGAAAAATGCATGCTAAAGCAAGACCTGTTATTCTATCAACTAAGTTTATACAAGAGCAATTTTTAGCACTGTTTGTATGTTTCCCCAATATATTTGGCCTTGTCCAGATTTCCTGCGTTAACAGGTTGAGAGGTATGTGCAAATAAATTGCTTTATAGAATTAGGCATATCCAAACCTCTCAACTGTCCCCGATTTTGGCTCAAAATGTTTCTCTCCCTCTAATAATTCCTCTGCAAAATGGCAATTTTGGAAGAAAACGTGGAGGGTTTACAATTAATAAATAACTGTAATAATCAGACTTATAGATTACTTTTATTGCAGAAATGCATGTAGATTTGTTTATTTTGTCAGCTGCGCAAGTTAACAATAATAATATTAAAAAGTGTCCCTTCTCTGATAGGTCCCCAGCTGTATTGTGTGGCTATTTTATATTTTTTGCATCACATTTTTGGTCCATTTTTCATAAAATTGTGGTTTTCTGGCAAATTAGTGGCAAATCATTAAACATTGAAGTTAGAAAATAATGACAGACATTTGAGTTGCAGATTTCATACCCTTTAAAAAATTCATACCAATGCAAGACCTACTATTCTATTAGAAAGTTTATAAGAGCACTATTTAAATACTGTCTTTATTTTTGGGCCTTTGTCCCACTTCTATGTATGGCTTTGTCCAGATTTCTTGCTCTGAGGTTGAGAGGTATGACAAATGTGTCAGGGCCATCACAGTCAGCCAGAGACATTTCAAAATGTGACATACTTGTTGCACCCCATTCCCCCATTTACTGACTCTGGATGTGTCCAAGCAAGGCAAGGAGCGGTTATGCAGTCTGTGTGTGCAGAGTATTCCCCCATCCAAGGTAGACACAAGTACTACAGTGGCTTTTCATCTGTCCTTGCTTGATTTTGCAGAATGTTCTGATTTTCTGTCATATTTTATACTGTTGATTTATGCTTCTTATTATTCATAAAGTGCCCGTTGCTCTGTGCTTAAGTAGCAATGCTTTCATGACGATCAGGTAAGCTTGTCTGAGATTGTAAGATGCAAGCAAGCTTTAATAAGCATACTGTTAAAGAAGTACCAACATTGAAAGCCTTTTTGTTGTTGTCATGCAGAGAATACTTACATAATTAGATAATGTATAAGCCTTGGGTATTGAAATGCATATGACATTATTTGTAATAAAGGACAGGATTACAGTATTTTAAGACGCTTATTAACTTTGTTGGAGACTTGCAGTCATCTTTGCAGGCTCTACCCATAAACTAAACAGAATGCCAATCTATCATGTATGGTCAGTAACCTGTGCAGTAATCCTTTAAGCAATTTACCTTGAGTTTGTTTCTTGTTTGCTGTTCATTTTTTATTTTGATCATGTTTTCCCCATGAAGCAAGTAGATAGTTGTTGTCAGGCAGCAGGTCTTTTTTGGATCAGAAACATTTTTACAAGTGGAGGTATCACAGAGATTGCTACTTTCAGCATGTTACTTGGTACTTTTATAAAGCTGAATATAAATTATAATTAGAACTACAGTGCAGGGAGAACTGTTTTGAGTTGAGTGCTGCTTGGTTTTCTTATACTTGATTTTGACTGGCATTCCATTAATGTATTTAAAAAGTAATTTATTTTTTCATGCCTCACAACCTTTTTTTCCATCTAGATATTAAGTAAGCTGTCATGCAGCCAATGCATTGAAATATTTTTTTTCTTCTACACTTCAGTTTGTGTTGATTGGACTCTTATAATGATGGTTTGGCACCCAGGGCAGCATAAGTTTCAGTTTTTGTGGTTTTGAGCATAACTCCTCCCTTTTCTGGTTGGCAACACCCCCTTCCCATTGGCCGCACCCATTCAGTTATCTCCTGCAGCCCCCCTTTGATTTGACGTCACCAGCCACCACTGACAGTGCTCATAGATACTTTTACAGTTTTTAGTGCAGAAACCCAGAAGGAAACAAAGCAGAAATTGCAGAAGTTGAAAAGTTGAAATAAAGTTGAAATATAGAAGAAAGGTTGGGTGAAGGAAACAAGAATCCAGGGCTGGATCAGATTTCCTCCGTGGGACCCATCTGCAGGAAGAAAAGGATGGCCAGTGAATTCCCAACAAGGGTCTTCTACACTGCCAGTAGGGTGAGGTCCTACCTTTCTTTTGCTTGTTAATGTAGAAAACACTAAAGACTTTGTTCTCCTATAGTTAACTATGTAATCTGTAATTTATGAGGCATGCAGTTAAAGGAATTTGCATAGTAATAAGATTTTTAAATGTGGGAAAGTAGGGCATCACAGTTGTTAGAACCAGAAATGAGACCTGAAAATCTGAATTATAAAAATAACAGTATTAGAGACTTAAACCAAGATATTATACCAGAAAAAGTACTTGCAACCAGACCTAGAAATAGATATTAATTAAGGTTTACTAAACCATTTCAAGACAAAAAGTCTCAAGAGAAATCTGAAAGCATTACTGAATCATCTCAACCGGAAAGGTCTCAGAAAAAAATTAAAAGTTTTTTTCCATTCTCTAAAGGTACAGGGATGTCAAATTCTAAAAAGAATACCCCAGATAAAGCTAAGACATCAAGGTTAATTTTATCTCCTAATTTTCCCAGAGCTGAAGAAGTCATAAACCAAACAGATAGTGAAGGCTGTGATAATTCAAAGACAGGGGATGCACAATTTTTATTAGATATTATTATTATTATTGAGCAGGTCAGTCAGAAACAACAAAAGTTAAGGGAAGGAAAAAATAAGTTCTATTCATAAATGGCCTTCTTTGATTTATTAATTTACAGAGTGGGGAAAACCAAATCAGAATAAAAGAGATTTTGTTAAGAAAACATTCATTCCAGCTCTCTTACAACAGTTTCTTTCTGTACATTAGAACCACACAAGACTATAGAAGCTTTGTCAAAAAGATGTTCCCACTTACAGAAAGTGTAGAAGAATCAGATAGATAGGTAAAAGAGATGGCAGATGAACTAAAAGCTTTACATAATGAAATTAAAGAAAAACAACACCAAGACCACATGCTCAGATTTGGGTAAGAGACCACTTAGCTACGTATTTAATAGGTACAGGAGCTGCAGTTAGCATTACTACAAGAACATACCCACAAACAAGAACTAGAAACTTGCAAGGGTTGGGAGGAAAAATCTCTCAAGCTCAAGTAAGTCTCCTTGTAGAAACAAAGATAGGGGAAGACACCTTCCAGCATGCATGAGTATCAGGTCCTCATCTACAAAACATCATTGGAAATGACATCTTGAATCAAAGAGGTTACATTATCGATTTATGTAACAGAGAATTGATTAAGAGACCATTAAACAAAGTATTAGTCATCTCTGAAGCATTATACAAATACAGTGTTAATGATCCAGGACAGTATGATTTAGTTGAATTATTAAAAAGACCAAAGCAGGAGTTGGCTCAGCTAATCTCTTGCTATCAGGATATTTTACCAACCATAGAAATGATTGAGGACAAGTCCCTAACTTTATTCTTAAAGTAAGAGGCAGTCCCAAGAAACCTATAAACCAATATCCAGTAAAGGAAGGGTCAGAACTGGTAATACTAAATACTGTGGAAGCTTTAGAAGCTCAAGGGGTAGTGAGAAAAATCAGTTCACCAGCTAACAGTCCATATTGGCCTGCACAGAAGCCAGATGGAAGTTATCATCTTACTGCAGATTACAAAGAACTTAATAAGGTGATACCTCATTCTTTGCCAAGAGCAGGAAGTATGCCTGATGTTATTGCTCAGATTCAGGAATAAATTAAAATGTTCTCCACATTAGATGTGACTAATGGTTTCTGGAGTATTATTCTGGATAAAGACTCACAGTGGAAATTTGCTTTTACTGTAGAAGTTCAACAATATACTTGGACAAGAATGCCTCAGGGCTTTCATAATGCTCCAACAGTTTTTCATCATATAATGCAGGAGATACTAAAACCACTAGAATGTAGACCTTCTAGCATTCAATTCTGGATGACATACTTGTAGGAACAGAAACTAAAAAGCAGCACTTAAGTGCAATAGCAGAACTTTTCCAAGCAATAAGACAAGCAGGATCAAAGCTGAACCTTAAAAAGAGTCAGTTTATGAGGGAGTCTGATACCTTTTTGGGTGTCATGGTATCAGCAAAAGTATTAGTGGAGACAAAAAACAACTGATCAGATGGTTACCAGTTCCAGTTACTGTCACAAGGTTAAGGCAAGCCCTAGGAATCTTTAGATTCTCAAGGGAGTGGATACCAGATTATGCAGGAAAAACAAAACCCTTGACTGATATGCTTAAAGGAAACAAAAAGGGAGATGACCCTCTCAATTGTAATGATGAGTCCCTACCTAAGGTCAAAGAAGAACTCATTACTGCACCTGCTTTGGGTGTTCCCAGAAAGAAATAAAGAGTTCATCATACAGTTTGGACACAATGGTCTAACTATGATGGCCATAGTGTTGCAAAAGAGAGGCTCTCTGTATCAGGTTTTGGGTTATTATTCCCGAGCTATGAGTCCAGTTGAGAAAGGAATGAGAGAATGTGAAAAGCAAGCCATCATAGCAGAATGGTCTACTGAAGTAACACACCAGATGATTCAGGGCTCTCCAGTTGTGCTACAGACCAAACATACCCCACTGAAATACATGTTAAAAGAAAATCCAAAGGGCATGAATAATGCATGACTCGGTAGAATCACTGCAAGTTTTGTAAGTCAGGAAGGAGGAATCAGAGTAGAAATCCCTCAGATTAAGTTTTTACCAAAACTGTTTAATTACCAAGGGGAATCTCATGAATGTCCTGACTTGGAAAATGAGGAGGAACACTAAAGGGTGGGCACCCAAACTATGGAAAGAGTGCCAGAATTGTATACAGATGGATCCAGATGCTGGAGCTCTGAAAGAGGCTGTTTTGTGACAGGATGGGCAATATACAATGCAGAGACAAAATAATACAAGAAAGGTAGTCTGCCAGAGGGATGATCAGCACAAAGAGCTAAACTAGAAACAGTTAAACAAGCTTTGTTATTGCCCAGACCTGTAAACATTTATACAGACAGTGAATATGTAGTCCGAGTCTTAACATCATCTCTTCCCATTTGGGGAAGGAGAGGTTTGATTACAGCTGATGGTAAACCAATCAGTCATCAGGAAGTAATAGCAGAAATCTGGAGTTTGATAAAAGATGACAATCCTTCTACAGTGAGTATAAGTAAGGTTAAAGCTCACACCAAAAATGAGGTGCACAGTCAGGCTAATAAAATAGTAGACCAGCTAGCAAAAGAAGAAGCCCTTACCTCCAAGAAAACTTATCCAATACAAAATGTTCCTCAGTACTGGGCATGGGAAGTAAATAACACAGAAATAAAACAAAGAAGGGAAATGGTACAAAATATTTTGAATACGTACGAGATACAAATGAACTTACCTCTAAATCCTTTACCTTTACATTGCGCAGCTTACTTCTGTAAAGACCAGTGTACAGAGTATGAACATAGAGTGGAAAGTGAGGTAGGTAAAATCAGCCAAATCCAGTGTGATGGGACCATCATAACACCTACTGTATGTGGCTTAACAGTGATAGGAACAGATGAAATTAAGCTGTTATAGAATTCTGAATTTGAAAAAGATGCTCATATGACCTTAAATTCAAAAACAAACATAGTCAGGAGTTAGGAAATATAATAAAAATTATGAGAGAAGGACAGCCAATCATTATCAAGAAAGATAAAATAGAAGAATTTGAAATAATACAAGGAAGTGAATGGAAATGGGTTAGGTTTCCAGAACTTTGGTTGGTACCAGGAGAATACAAAAAAGGACCTTTACATAGAGTACAAACAATTGAGCCTGAAAAAGGAAAAAAAATGTTGTTAACTTATTATCATAATTTCCTAGGTCATCCAGGAAAGGAAAGACTACAATAAATTGTTAGTTCTAGATTTAAATGGGAAGGAATGACAGCAGACTTCCAAAATCATGTAGATAGATGTGTCACATGTGCCATGCACAATGTGGGAAAACGAAATAGGAGAAAAAAATATAGACTCCCACAAGCATTGGGACCCTGGGAAAGGCTACAAATGGATTTTGTAGGACCTCTTCCAACAACACCAGGAGGATTTTGTTTCTTAATAACTTTGATAGATGAATATACTAAATGGGTAAAAGCACGTCCAACAAAGGAAGATGCAAACTCTGCAGTTAGAATAATGAGTGAAAGGATCATTCCAACATGGGGAGTACCCCGAGAAATACATAGTGATCAAGGGACTCACTTTACTGGAAAAGTGACAAAACAAATGTGCAAAACTTGGGGAATCAAGCAAAGGTTTCATACTCCTTACCATCCTCAGAGTTCTGGAAAAGCAGAAAGAGCTAATAGAACTCTGAAGGAAACATTAAAGAAAATTATTTCTGAGTAAGGGAATCGTTGGGTAAAACATTTATCCAACATTTTGATTAAAATGCAAAATTCTTCTCAAGGATGTGGGTTAACGCCACATGAACTAATGACAGGTTGACCCATGAATTTACAAGCAAGAGGAATTCCTTATGGGATAGCATTAAAAGAAACAAAACTGTGGGACCAGCTCCAAGACTAAATCAGTTGGGCAAAAGGCAGAGTCTGGAAGCTTAACAAACCTATAACCAAGAACTTTGTAAGCAAAATGAGATTTGGGAATTGAAGGAGGTACAATTTGCAACTTACAAAGTAATAACCCACATGCTGCTCAAGGAAGATTTCATAAGCTGGTGTCTTAAAATTATGTGAGATCCCAATACTATAACAATTAGCATGCACTGATACCCTATATTACTGTTATTAATTGTTTTTTGTCTGAACACAACATTTTGTTTGTATTCATAATGCTTCTTCATAACTTGCTTGTCTACTTTCATTTATGTATGTCTGGTTTGAGACTGAAATATATCCATTTGGATCAGTACTCTTTCCTGTTTACCAAATCTAATAATTAAATAAAATAAATAAATATTTCATTCAGGTCAGGACTATTCTTGCATAGGTGTGTGTGTGTGTGTGTGTGTGTGTGTGTGTGTGTGTGTGTGTGTGTGTGTGTGTGCGCGTGTGCATGCATGTATGTATAGCTAATCTATATCTATATATATCTATCTATATATATATATGTATATATTTATATTTATTTATATATATATATATATATGTATATGTATATTTATATATATATATATATATATATATATATATATATATATATATATATATATATATATATATATATATATATATATAGATATGTATATATATATATATATATATATATATATATATATATATATATGTATATATATAGTTCCACTTTAAATCATTGAATGTTCAGAACATCGACGTTCTGATCATCGAGACCAGAACATCGATGTCAAAGGTTTAAAGTGGAAGTGCCAGGTAAGTGAAATTGTAGAATTTTGGGTGTGTATGCAGGGCAGCAAGGTGCCCTGCATATTATGTGTGTGTGTGTGTGTGTGTGTGTGTGTGTGTGTGTGTGTGTGTGTGTGTGTGTGTGTGTGTGTGTGTGTGTGTGTGTGTGTGTGTGTGTGTGTGTGTGTGTGTGTGTGTGTGTGCCATCTGAGTGTTGGCATTGCAGGTAGGGTACGGGAAATCTCCCGTTTAGCACTACCACATATAGTGGTAAACAGGAGATTTCCCTTACCCCACTGTAGTGTGATCTCAGATTTGGAATATTAAAGTAGGTGGGTGTGGGAGGTGCAGGAGGGCGAAGCCCGTCTGCATAACATAGTTTTTGTAAGGGTTTTTGGTGTTTGTGTGGTTCATTTTGAACCCTTGATGTTCTGAACATCGATCTTCTGGTCTCGATGATCAGAACGTCGATGTTCTGAACATTCGATGATTCAAAGTGAATCCATATATATGGGTCATCTCACTTTAGTGAAGTAGCCCATACATCAACCTCCAAAATGTCAACAAGCCAAACATCAATACATTACCATATATGCGCCAAGAAAGAACCTCAGAGTATATAACACATAACATAACATTTTGCAGTGGGAGCAAGCCCTCCTACACCCCCACTCCCCTGATACTTATATACTAACTCTGAGATTGCACAGTTACCATAGAAAGGAAATATTCCTCTACTGAGGGATTATCGGTCTTGCACACCTGTCAACCACCTGTGTTGACCAAATAGTGTCAGTCTCCTGGGTGCCGGCATTCTGTCATTTTGACAAGATGTCTGATACCTATATATATGTGTATATATATATATATATATATATATATATATATATATATATATATACATACACATACATTTAGTCATTTATCCGTGTACTGCCTCAGTAAACAAATACAAAACAAATTAATAAAACACTGCTGTCACAAGCACTCTAATACAACTGTTATGGGTTTATGATTAAGAGGCAAAAAACATTTGTCCTTTTATTTAAGGCAGATGAAGTGAAACAGTATCCTGAATTAAAAGCTTTTATTTGTATCTGTCACAAAATTCCACACACACTGATTCTACTTCCAGATGTATGAAGGCTATTGTAAACTCTACAAAAACATGTTTAGGAAAGTATCACTTATCTTAAGTATCTGTACAATATTCAAACATAAGTCAAACTTCCATTCAAATGTAAATGCTCTCACTAGCTACTTTCTTGTGAGATTTACAGTCATATATTATATTATAACCTATGACACTCCAGATTATTACAATTTCTGTAATTCAGATTGCTGCCTGTCTCTTCCACTGCAACATGTACCTCCTTGCTTTCATTTGAAAAAGTTCAGCCATCTTGAATCCTGAATAACTCAAGGACAGCACTGACCTTAAGAAAAGCAACTGTTTCACATTTTCATAATTAGTATGTCAGTTCTACATTCATATACTAAAGATGTAAAATTAAGAGACATGTAATATAGCTTAATCACCATAGAAGTGAAACCCACATAACAGATCATACCAATGCCACCTATATAACTTAATAGAAAACAAACACAGATCAAAGGATTAGTCATCTGTTAATATTAACATTTTAATGAACTAGCACTAAAAGCCGGGACAGAGTGGCGGGACTTTGCATAATATTTGGTGGCTGAGAACTAAGTAGCTTGTCTCAAGTCATAGTCATTCTTGGCGCCTGCATGTGTTTTGCCTTGTACAGCTACCCCACAAGGGCTGTTCACATTGAAATTAAGAACACATGCCATGTTTTTTGGCATATGTTTTCATGAAAAGAAAATATATATATTGTAGGAACTAGAGAGCTTGCTTTACATGGTTTCAGAGGCTCATTACTTTTCATCTGTTCTGTTAGAAAATGAAACAATTTCCTTCCATATGGCTAAATGTATATGTGAATACAGTCATATTATTGCATTTTAATGTGACCCATTGCAACACATTGCAGATATAATGTCTCCATACCCTGTATCTATGCCACAGTGACCACAGTATAGTGTCGTTCATTGTTTCTCTCTCTCTGTCTCTCTCTCTCTCTCTCTCCCAAAAAAGTATAAAGATATAACATATTTTATTAATAATCACATTGTAGTTTCAGAAAAGCTGAACACATTTCAAGCTTGTTTTATTTCATTTTTTAGTAATGTTTTATTTGATAACTGCAATCTGAAATGTGTTTCTATTCCAATCTAATTTCCATAGTAGAAAGAGATGTATCATATAGTTTGAAGTTATTTCTTTTCTTCCAGAAGTTTATTTACTTTATGCAAACTATGCATATATTATTTCTGCAGCAAGACCCTGATAGCTTATAAAAATATGCTACATGCACACACATTGGTAAGGAAGAACTGCAGATTATTGCATGCAGATTGTCACATGCTTCTCCTTTCTTAGAGTACATAGAAGCCACTGCTCCTCTTAAAACTGACTGCATATGGAGTAAATTCTGATATGACTGCATATGGAGTAAATTCTGATATTTTACCACCAGCTTTTGTATCATCTTGATTTTAGTGTTCTAATGCCTACTTATTTACTGGATATATAATTAAAGATCATTCTCCAACAGTTAAAATGCAAAACACTGTAACTGAAGCTCTAAAGTATACAAACCCACTTAAAATGCTAAAAAACAAAAGTTACAAAACAGTATAACAAATTTTTTGGAGGACTGCACCTCTTGGACCACCTTAACCACCTGACATGGGGACTCTGCACCCACATCTTCACTATTTGCATATACTAATTCTGATATTGCACAAACTTGGATATGATGGATTTTTTAAAGAAAAGAAGCACGTTTTTTCTCTTTCCAAGTTGCATGACCTCAGATATTGCACTGCAACCAACTCGAGAAAGTAATGTGCAATATGCTAACATCATCAGCAAGTGAAGATAAACTGCACAGGGAGATCAGGCCTTGACTATGGCCTAGTCCACTTGAGTTCAGTTAGTGGTTTGGGCATATGACTGTGCTGGCAGAGAAGATGGGTGTGTCTGTCCCAGGCAGAGCACAGATCATGCCTGTTTGTGCTTGCTAATCTCTGTTGGAGACTGGAGCTCAGATAAGCAAGACTGCCAAGCTGGGTTTGTGGGAGGATTAAGAAAGGTAACCATTTGAAATGTTGGCACACACATTAGTATCATACCTCTCAACCTGGAAACATCAAAAATCTGGATAGGCCCATGAAAAATAAGTAAAAATCTGTACGCTGATTAACATCTAATTTGCATACATAATTACATAACCCCACCCACTCCACTGGAATTGTGGGATACCAACTTTCAAATGCAACCTGCAGAACAGACAACCAAAATATGGCAATAGAGTTCCCCTGCAGCCATTCCAGTGTCCCATTACCTGGCTATTTCGCCCCATTTACCATAAACACTAATGTATGCATACTGCTTTACTTCTACAATGATTATTTGGATTTTATTTTTACATTTTACAGCACAACAATACAGAAACACTAACAGACATCATCTGGTAAACAAAGCAATACTGTCTCACAAAGAAAATAGGCTTGACATTAAAACTTCTCTGTCCTTGAAACTCACATTAATTGAAACAGCATTGAAACCAACACCACATCCAAAGAAAATGCATCTGGCCATTGATGGATAAAAATTACCTTTGGACTGTTTCCAAATCATTGGCCGTTTGCACACAAAGTAAGAAACATACAAGTCTTCTGTTAGGAGATGCATAAGAGGTGTTTGCCTTTACTTTTTGACTTAACAGGGGGGGTGGAGGGAAAGAATTCATTAGTTCCTGAATCCAAAAATGGAGGAAGCATCTAACTTTAGAAATATTGTACTTCAAATTTGAGATGTTTAGCAAAGAAATCTATTTCTTTGTGTGACTCAGAGAGAAATAATCCATTGAAAAATGTTGTTTAGTGATCATTCATGCATTAGGTATGTATGTTTAGGAAACTCACCAGGAAATGCTTATGTCCTGATAAACTATCACTACAAAAAATGTTACACTGAATTGATTAATCACTGCAAGGTCAACATTTAAAAAAAAAATAAATAAAAAAGTCTTTACCGATCTTAAAAAATCAGTGTTAAAAAGAAACATATGTAAAATCTACCGAAAACAAATATCAATATTATTCTCTTACTATTCCTATTACTGTAATCAATAAAAAAATCACATTTCATCTTGATAACACATTGTTCTTAATTTGGTGCTAATGTAACACAGAGAATTATGTTCTAGTAGTTTTTCTTTATCAGAGCATTTCCCATAAACTAAGTTCATATGTTTATCTTCTTTACATCAAGTACCTCATCTACCAATGACAGCAGGGGTAAATGGAAGCATCTTATCAAAGACAGTAAAATGAAGACATCATCTTCTAACCCCTAGCCTTCATTCATCCCCATTCATCCCATACTGCCCATAATCATGTTAAATACACTTGGCTCATTTCCTAAACTGTTACACTTTCTCTATTCTCTTTCCAGCAACCTTTACATTCTGTGATATGTACCTTTAATAGATGATTCCATTCAACTTCCTCTAGACCATATATCAGTGTACAAACACTCATGGCTGACACATTCTCTTTAAAAAATACATCGCTGCAAATCTTTTCTCACATTTCCCATCACTGCCAGTCTTTAGGTTAATATTGCATTTCCAAAGATTATTTAAATCATCTGCTTCCCAAAAATGTGCTCAGTGTATTTGATGGCCTTTATAACCATAAGACATTGTTCTCCTTAAATGAGAAACATTGAGTGCAGATCTTGCATGCTACCAATGAGCCATATATCTATTATTCTTACAATATTGCTGTGAAATATTGCATTTGCCTCGCTATCCTGCCCTTGCTATCATCAGCCATTTCATCGAGTCTGCTCATTAGAAACTCCACAAGCCATGTTTGTAACAAAGATTTGAAAAGACCATTGACATACAGTGTGACTCAATTTCCATTTTATTTTTCCATTCTCAGCTTGACATTTATAGCAATTAACACAACTCAGTTTAAGATATTCACTTTACTAGTTCTCAGTTAGTTTTCCTTCCACATCATCAACCAACCAATTCACTCTCTGTTCCCTTACCAAGGCCACAGAATGCTACATATTTACAATTTTACATAACCTTCTTAGGAATTATCAGTCACCCATCAAAAAAGTGCATTAAGTTATATCCAGTTAATGCTGTTTTCTCTTGTTCTTCTACTTAGCAACATTAACCACATTACATACATTTCATGTGCATAGTTTTATCCTTAATATTGACAGAGTCTAACTTTCTCTATTGAAAATCTTTACTTTATATCTTCCATAAATACATGACTAACACAAGTTTATATATGAAACTATGGCTTCCTATTCAAGCTGCAATGAAATTTTATTTTCACTAAGTCACTCCAAGACCACACACACATACCTTTCCTTACTTGAGTCTTGTTTCCTCTGAAACGAGTAGTTCCTCTTTCTCTGACATTCCAGCTTTGCCATTATCCCTGCTCGCAAGTTCCTCTGCCGTTCCAGTTTTGCAATTCTGCCATTATCGCATGCAAACAAGTTGCTCTCCTCTTCCATAAACAAGTACTGCTGTTTCCCCATTCCCGCCTGCTCGCAATTCAATTTTGGCCAGCTGGAAATGATGACCTGAGCTCCTTAAGCTCAATTCTGACTGGCTGGTAGCCTGATGGAGCTGACGTCATCGCGCACGTGATGACGTCAGCTCCGACAGTGCGAAAATTAAAAAACAAAGCAAAAAAATCAGAAATGAAGGGGTGCCACTCAGGAATCATGGCACCCCTTCATTTGGACCCCAAAACTCAGTAAAAACTGAGTAATCCATTACGGTTGGGAGGTATGATTAGTATGTCCCATAATATGGAGACTGAATGGTTGAAAAAACAGATCTACATATACCAAGTCTGTGACTGAAATTTCTTGAAATACTCCCTTTTGTCCAAGGTATGGAGATCTTAGACTTTCTATATTAAAGTTTTCGATGCGTGTGGGGCTTGCCCCCCACATCAGAGGCTGCAGTGGGGCCTGGCCCCCGCAAAATAAAAAATCTGAAAGCGAAGAAAGATGTTTGAGATTTGTTCTTCTCCTGTATTTTCAGACTTTTTTTTAGTGTGCTGGATCTCAATGATACAAGTGCCCACACATTCCTAGAGAGCCTTAAGAAAGCATGCTACCCTAAGGACTTGCGGTAGACAGTCTGTCAGACCCTCCCCATTGCCCACCCAGCTAAAAGATGAGATGTCAGCATGCTGAAAAGGGTTTGTGCATGTTAAAAAATTGTAGTACGACAGCTCTTCATCAGCTCTGTTCATCCTGGGCTGCAGGATGAACAGAGCTGATGATCCTGGGCTGCAGCCCCAATAAAAAAAGAAAATTGAAGTATTCCAAAGTGAATTAATGGTACTAGAGTCAAACACACTCTCTCTCTATATATATATATATATATATATATATATATATATATATATATATATATATATATATATATATATATATATATATATATATATATATATATATATATATATATATATATATATATATATATATATATATATATATATATATATATATATATATAAATAAATGCACAGGACCAACCAGGGCAAGCAAATCAGAAAAGCTCAATTAGGTTAGCTTTCATGCCTCATGTGGTACTTCTTCAGACCATTAAAAAACAAAAAGTAATGCAACCGTTTAAATATCCTACAAAATAGCAATTAAAAACACATGATACTAGATTAACCAATGAGAGCTTATCTAAGTAATGTCATAGATAGTAATGGCATTAGATCCATTGGATCATTAGGTTACAGGCTGACAAACATCCTGCCCTTAATGGTAAGATCCCTTTAAGACTCTTCCTTAAAGCTCGCAATTTGTTTAAGTGAATGAGTTGATAGTAATGTGTGGGTGGTTTGGTATGAATTAATTTTTACTGTCTATGACATTATTTAGATGAGCGCTCATTGGTTTACCTAGTATCGTGTTTTTAACTGATACTTTATAGGATGTTTAAATGATTGCATTACTTTTTGTTTTTTAATGGTCTGAAGAAGTGCTGCTTGAGGCATGAAAGCGCTAACCTATCTTTTACTATTCGTTTGCCCCAGTTGGTCCTGTGAGTTTCTTTTTTATATATGCTGTCCCAATAGCTTGTAGTAGAGAAGATTCTATATGCAGGTTCTCCCCTGGCAGGTGAACATTGCCAGTACAGATGGGGATTACTGGAAGTTACAAATCAGTGAAAGTGGTAAGGAAACAAAAATAAGAAGAAAAATGACAGAAGGCAATTTAAACTCTGCAATAGTTTTATTGTAAATAAAATAGCATTTGGCAAATAAGAGTGCCCTCATATTACTATGTTTTTGAGTTTATGGCATGTCAGTAAATGCAAGTATGACATTTGCTATGACATGAGCTTGATGGCATTAAAAATACAATACTAAGTACAGTGGCACCACCTGTAATTATATAAAATCAATATGCAATAATTCATTATATAAGAATTGCATTTATTCAAAATAAATCTATAAAACATACAAATCACAAACATTCTTTAATTTCATATTGCACTTATGCAGACAAGTATGTTTCTGTATTCATTATCTTTACACAAGATCTTTGGAATGACATTATCAATTAATTAGTGCTTTGAGCTTACCATTTAAAATGGGCTTTACACTAATATATTCATTCAGTTCAGGTTTCCAACCAGCATTTAATATCTGCCATATAAATTAATTTCATTTCAACATATCAATCCTGTTTCCACCTCTCAGATTATCTGCCACTACTTGCAATACCTGAAATATAGAAGAAGCACCATTCACATATAAATTACATAAATTACTATACATAAACTGTTCTTATTATAATTCTGCAGTTTTGTCCTATAAGTATTTATATAGCTTGTCAAAAAAATCAAATAGCTTTGCCAGCATAGAAAAAATTAGACCATTTGTCTATTTCTATATACATATATACAGTATATCCAACATAAATCAGCATAGAACTGGTGGTGACATAACATTCTGGTACATAATTCTTCATAACTGTTAACTGAACTCACATTACCATTTTGTGGAACTACATCTTTTAAAAGCTCAGACATGAATCCGTGCTTATTCTTGCAAAGTATCAATGATTTATTCTTTTTATATTCATCTTATGGTCACTTTCCTCATTTATAGATGAATTGTGGGGTGTCACCAATAAGTGCTGCCAGTTCTTAACTTCTTAATGCAATCTTACATTTATTAGATGCTATGTGACTTATTTCTTCAATGTCATAGATACCCACAAACTGCTGTTTTGATTGTAAGGATGTAGTTTGCATCCTATCTGCAAGAGATTTCCATGCTAAATCAATATACCTTTACAGAAATGTAACTCTTGCTCTTAAAATTGGCCTATGCTTATGTATTTTTGTTACTAAAAATACAATCAGAAGTCAGTCTAGAAATTCTGACAAATTGTAATTTAACAATACTGGATTAAATAAACTAAGAATACATGCTAGTATTATGAACAGTTTATTTGTATTTATTTATTAATTTCATTGCATTTGTTTACCGGGAAAGTCCACTGCACATAAAATAGCCTATTTTCAGTGGATGCCCAGGGAGAAAGGCTTCGACAGGAACATAGATACAGGAGGAAAAAAATTAAACATTAATTGGTACAGACACAGAAACAGTGTTACACATAGTGATTACAGTGGTATATACAGAATATATACATAAAAGCAGGAATTGAGTTGGTTTGATTAATGTAATATATACAGAATATACACATAAAAGCAGGAATTTAGTTGGTTGCCAGATTAATTCATTCAGAGAGGTATAAACAGAGCTAAACAGTTTCTTTTTCTTTACTTTCTGATAAATTTGAGTTGTTATACCATTATATTGGCAAGTTTTATTAACAACCAAATCTAAAAACATAATTTGTCCCACTGTATGTCAAAAGTGAATTTTAAAACATGCATGCTATGTATTTTTTCTATTCCTGTGTCATAGTATCATCATCTTGCTATGCAATAAATTTGATATCAATAAAGCAGAAGTACAGAGGTATGTAAATCCATGTCCTGCTTTAATACATAATCTTATTTTAATAATAACACATGCAGGCATTGGGGCAACTATGAGCCACATCAAATTTTATTTGGTAGAATGCTTGTTCAGCAAAACATAAGAATATTTTTAACGTTTATAACAAGTAAACATACGTTATCGATTTCCATAAAGGATAAATTCTCTAATTTCCTTCAAATCCAGTGCACTGTTCACCTGATTCCTCAGTTTCTGACTCTCACTAAGATTGCTGTAAAAGAAGTCCTAGCAATCCTTCCCAAAATAAGAACACCACATCCATGAGTCCTTATAATATTTCAGTGAACTTAATAACTAACACCAATTATGGTCTACCGGAACCTTTATTAAACATCTTTAACATGAGCTTTTCAATGGGATACACACTCAAAGCCTGGGAACAACAAGTGTGAAGCTGCAACATAAGGGAGGTCCAGACTCCAGCCCTGGAAATTAAAGACTCATTAGTCTTACCAGTGTCATTTGTAAAGCCATTGATTGTATCTTTTCTGACCTTATGAATCTACACATTGTTAATCTCTTAGCTCTGCAGCCATTTCAGTTAACTTTTCAAAGGTAGGTTATCCCTTCTTAAACTTGTAATCTTTGCTGAAAAGGTAATTTGATCAGCTGTTGGTGGTCATGTAGTTCACACTGCATACTTGTTCAGGCATAATTAACAAACTGGTGAACTTAGATATCAATACATACGTATATAGTAAGGTAAATCACAAATAAGTTATAGTACAGAATATATATGGTGATAAATGCAGGTGCCTCCGCAGTAAGCAAAAATGGAGTTTTCTGAGACTTGGTGCTGGGCCTTGTTCTATTTGTAATTTATTTCTGCGACCAAGGTAATATCCCAAGTCTGTAGCTAACAAATTTGCTAACAACTATGAAGTATGAGTTGTTATTCAAACACTCGCTTACATGAAGGTACACTGTATTTGACTGTATGTTGCAAACAATTCTTGCAAGGACAGTGCCCTCAAATTGAATGCCAAAAAGTGTAGTTCACTCAGGCAAAATAAATAATTCTTCATCATACTACATAAATGACATAAGCTTTAAAAACTGCACTGTCATCAGACACCCCTCCCAATGACTTAATATAATTTTATCATCATGTCTGCACTCTAAATAGAAAATCCCTCTGTCTGGTCCAACAAATAAAAAGAACATCTCAATGAAAACCAGAATTATTGCACTTCCTTTGTGTGTATCTGTTATCTTGTACCTTTACCGAATACAATGTTGCCTTGGTATGTACTTATTAAAACAAATCATTCAGCTGGAGAGATCTTAAAAGTTTCTAACCCAGTATGACAGACATCAAATTCCATAGATTTCCAGAATGATTGGCATTACCTCTGAGTTTTGTTTTCTATAAACTCCTCCATGGTAATGCCTTTTAACCCATGAAAGATGTCAAATTCCTACAGTTATAATACCTTCACAGAACTAATGGTTCCTATTAACAATTTGCTAGGATATGATGACACAGTTGGTTCTTATCACAGTGCATTCCTTATCTACCTTAGTTACTCCCAAGACTAACACAGATAATGGGATGTAGACTCGTAAACTTTCTCTGGTCTATCTTGTGCAACTCTTATTAAGAAAAGTAACCTTTTATTTAGGGAGTTCTAGAGATGACCATGATGGTTAATGGCCTGATGTATGATTGCAATGTATCCCCCTATGAAACTAAGAACCACATCTATTTCAGTATAATTTGGAATCCACATTTATAATGATTTTATATCAATAGTAGTAAATCTACACATCTTCTTAAAATTACCTAAGTTACAATCTCCTACTTTGGCCAAAGAATCATGAGAATGTCTTATAAAAGTGAAAGTTAATGTACACATATTTTAAATCATTTGACTTAATTATCCTGTCAGTTCTAAGGAGTTCTGAAATATTAATATAAACTGCAGTCCTTTTTTATTTTTTTTTTTATTTAAGTAAGATTTAAAAATTATATATAAATATATAAATATAATAACCATATGAAGAAGCATATATCCCTTGGTTGAGCAAAATACGAGCATGCATTGATTAATCAAATCAAAATTGTAAAAAAGGCACAATAGTCAAAAAAGTAGACCAATTCTACTTAGTCTGCTTACTACAAAATCTCTACCAAAACAAGTTATGTGTGCAGCAGTCATAAGCACTTACCATAAAATTGCTACAATAACATTAAAAATAAACATTCTGCAGTAAAATAAAATAACCTGAAATTGAGTAAAGGACAGACTATGATAACACACAAAATGCATACTTTTCATACAGGGATCCACTCCATACAGCTTAAATGTGAGGTTTTTACCCTCATACCCCTTTACATGCATACATGAATCTAAACCTCCACTGTTCCACAACTGCAATCAAAGATAGTGCACCAATAATGCATTATAGTAAACAAAATGTAAGTTGAATATAGCACACAGTTATAGATTAAGTATACTTTTGTCATTGGTGGTTTTCAAATAATAGACCCCCTCCTACACATTTTGGACCATGCATAAATACACTGGTTCTTTCAGATTCACCTATCTGGTTGTCTTAAATGTATATTTATCAACCATATTGTCTTAAATTATGTTTATTATTTAATAAAGCAACCTTTGTGTTTATTTAATGTTTGAATAATCCTGAACAGTTTTATATCAATAAGTAAAACACAATTTAATAAACAATAATGACAATATTGCCAGTTTAGAGTATTTCAACAATAAAATACAACTCAGATTGCCATCAATATAATCCTCCAATGTCTATAACCATCAATTACAGACACCTGATTGCATCCCCTTCAAACTTCTGACTGTAATAAATAGTCCACAGTAAAGTATTCCAGCTTCCTTTATACAAATGCACATTAGTCTTACAAAGCCAAAGTGATAATTATTTAACTTGTTCATGACAGCAGGATCAACTATTTTCATCCACAGGCAGCCCTTGCACCCAGTGACTATAGCCATATCAGTAATAGTGTACACCACTGATGCCACAGTAAAGTATTTCAACTTTATTTTGCATAAACATATTATTAGACTTCATATTAACATATTCCAACATAATTCACAGAAATGCACATTTGGCCTGACTCCTACAAAAGAAGATTAATGACTGTTAGAACTGATAAAATGGAAAGAGAGTGTGCTACTTTCATCACCTAACAACCTCATACAACAATCCAGCATTTATAGCCAATTTTCTGACTGTTTATACTTCATATATCTGATTGTGATAAAAAATTTGCTACTATAATATATTTCAACTTAGTTTCACAAAAATAGTAACCACAGTTAAGGATTTCAACTTGTTTCTCATAATTCCTCTAGTCCTGCAAAGCCATGCCATACTAATGACCATAACAGTGAGTAATTTTTATTCACAGACACTGCTGTTCCAATCATTCATAGCCCCATTGTTGAATGTATACCTCAAATGTCTTATTTTAGAAAAATGATAATAGCAATAATAATACTTATGGGCATTGTAATGTATTTCAAGTGTGTTTTGCACAAATGCAATAGCCACATTAAAGTACTCCAACTTGTTTAACACAGATGTGCACAAGTCCAACAAAGTCAGACTGCTCAAACTGAGCAGAAGACAAAAGTGTCAGTTTCTTTCATCCACACACACAGCATCTTCCTCAACCTATCAGTGGTATGAAGCAAGTTGTAACCCTGTACTTACACTGATTAAAAAAATTACCACAGTTATGTATTTCAACGTTTTTCATATAAACAGTAGCCACAGTAAATTATTATAATTTGCTTTACAGAAATCACCTTAGCCCTTGAAAGCTAGCCCAAAATATTGATCAAACAACATCAGTCATCATTTTGTCCACAAATAGCCCCCCACACTCATGACAGCAATTATACATATGTTTGTCTGTGTATAAGATACTACATCTAACAAAAGGGCTACAGTATCTTTGAAAAACTACAAAATACTGACACAACAGTTACATTACATATTTCATTGAGCCCCCATTAAACACTTAAATTTATATTTCACCTATATTAATAAGACAACGATTTAGCACAATGTCATGGTGCTGATCCTTAAGGAAGCATCCTTCCAGCCTAAACAATCATTTTGGTGGTTCAGGAGTCTATTGAACATGCAAAGCTAGGAAGATCTCACAATATTTTATTCTCATTTTATATTCTTATATTTTGATTACAAGATGCAAGCAGCTTTTCATTTTTAGACTCTTTTACTACTACAGTTTATGATAATAAATACATGTTCTAATAAAACAGGTGTTCTAATAAAATAATTCTAATTCAGAGGATCACAGTCTTCCTGATTATATTATTGCTGAAATTATGTTTTTTACATTAAGTTGGCTATTGCTGGTATGTCCACTGGACATTACAGAAGGCACCCTTATAAACTATTTTCATACATAACTGTACAACTTGTCAACTTCATCATTACAATTCAGATGTCTGGTTGTAATACCTATCTCTCTCTATCTATCAATCTCTCCATTCATGAAATAAAATAAGTGCAATGAAGTATGTCAGTCTTGTTTCTAATAAACACACAGTTGCTAGCCAGCAACAGATTTCAATATCTCAATAGATTAGCAAAACTCTCCCTATATTCTATCTTACCAACTTCTCCCAGTTGACCTATATCTAACCTATTGAGCTATGACCCAGCCCTAACTCAACACATTATTTCTTACACTGGTCTATAAATACTAGTTGCTTAAGTTTACACCACCAAACAAACAAACAAGACTCAACAAAGGAATATGTTCCTAATTCAATGTATTCCCAAGTTATAGAATATGTTACAACTATAGGTCAAACAAAGTATTACCGTGATACATTTAGGGCTAGTCTTGATGATTGGATGCATATGCACACATTTACCCCAGAGTTATTTTGTATGACTTTGCTTGATTCAGAGGGTGTGAGCCCTTCTAAGTGCACAAAAATGATGCTGCTAACCTGAAAACTTAGTAATTGCAAAATCTATTTTGGTCCAATAAAAGGTATTACACATTGCATCTCTGTTCCAGGGTCTTTGTGTTTTCTGTTAGTGGACCACCATGACATTTTATAGTTTTACTGAATGTTATGCAACTACTAGGCTTCTTTTTCCATGCACAGTGTGCATGCCATGACTCTAAATCCTTCCCACAGAGACAGACAGAGGAAGAACCACAGAAACATTATGTTCATAAATTGTTTTGCTGGTTTGTTTAATGTAACTTCACTTGTGTGATATAGCCAAAGATCTTAGCACACAGCATGCTTGCAATAGAAAAATAAGTATCTTAGTATTCTCTGTACTGAAATAGAAAGAACTAGGCACATGCAAAACACAGCTGCTACTTCTACATCACCAGGCGTGACTTATTGAAATGATAGATAAATGTCAATTCACTTCAGCTTTCTGCATATGCAGTCCATCAGGCTAGGTATCAAAGCAATGTAAGTTGCCAAAAGGATATAAGTAAACTGATTGTGTAGATCACATAGTTGCAGTTTACATACAGATACAATCATGTCAGAATGAGCTGTGTGATAATGTACTTGTCATCAATATCCACTTCTGAAACATACCCACATAACAAGTCAGTCACTGTATATTTCTTCATGAGGATCTAGTATTTAACCATCACATAATAGTCCTGATGGGTTGCTGTTATAAGTAGCACACATCACAACTGGATTCTCAGACCTTCTACGAGCCAGTCAGATATTAATTCCAACCTATCTTTGTCATAAGTAGGAGACTAGAGCTGCTCTTGGTACTAGCTCTGAAAACTTCATGGGTCGCATTTGGTGAGCTGAAAACTCACGTGATTATGAATAAGATCACCTTTGCCAGTTTAAAGACTTTCAGTAGTATGTGATTCAGATTATTACTGAGTGGGGAAGAAGGGCATTAAGGAGTATTTATAATTAATTATTTTCCTTAATAATTATGATGAGGGGGATGTGGACTACTAGTAGATTCTGTACAATATGGTGAGTCTTGCATGCCTGTTTTTGTGTATCTATAAGTAATTGGCTCATTTGTGCTGTATTTTAATGACTGGACTGCATGCATATGCAAGACAAGAACTCTTATGTTCATGAGCACCTCCTGACACAGGTTTTGTTGAGGTATAGTTGCTATGCTTTGGTGTATAAATACCTCTTTGTAAATAGAATTGCTTACTGAGCTGGTGAAAATTAGCTTTAGCTTTATTTTGCTGCAAAGTGCTCTGTCTGTGTAATCTTTTGATATATCAGACAAAGTTATGATGGCTGTAACTGCAATACTGCCTGTGGGGTGAATGATTTAGTTATTAGTTTATTGCATTTAGTTGAAGTCATCTAGTGTACTGTCATATGTGATTTTAGTCCACTTTGAGCAACTTATTTTAGAAATGTACTTCAAAGATGTTGTTCATAACATTAGGTCTCACACATAGCACCTGAAGTCGGAAGTATATTCAGTTTTAATCAGTTTGGCCTAAATCATAGTAATATATATCTATGTATGTGTGTGTGTGTGTGTGTGTGTGTGTGTGTGTGTGTGTGTGTGTGTGTGTGTGTGTGTGTGTATGTGCATTTTTTTAATTAGGAATGTAAAGCAGTGACAAGAATATAACAGTTATACTGACTTTACAAGCATACTACATTTCTTTTAAACCAATATCCCCTCTGTGGTGTCTGTATTGCTAGTAACTATAGTAACTATCACATCAAATTTGAATCAAATCATTACTGAGTACTGTTGTTGGACATATGCAGTTAAGTCTATGCCACTTTAATGCGGTGATACCTGTAACAATATGTATTTGGGTTTATTTCACAAACTGATGTTCAGACAGAACATTTCTTACAACTTAAGGAAAATATACTTGTTTTAATATTCTGTGCTTCTTTCAGTTCTTAATATGGTATAAAACCAAAGATCTGAAAGCTATCAAATATTTAACTTTGGTAATGAAAAACAGGCTTTCATAATAAGATGTAATATAGTAGCCAAGAATATTAAATCTGAGTTAAGATTTAATGCTATTCAATGTGGTCTGCCTAAAATGTGAATATTTATGAGGTTGATATGAGTTACTAAAAATAGTATAGTTTCTGTGGCATTCACATAGACTTTATTCCAAGTGTGCGGAATGCATGAATGGGTACTAGATTTCCCCTCACCCCTCATAAGAATTGAATGGTGTCTATTGTAAACATTTTGTATTCTGTTTTTGTTTCTTGCACTCGGACATATTTTGGAAGGCTTCTGTGGTTATATTCATTCAGCATTCCTTTTATTTTTTAGTCTGTTGGCTCACTTAAGCTACTTAAATATCTTTATTTATTTGTTCTTTAACTAGGAATGGATGGCTAATGGACTTTTTTCAGCCATGACCTGAGCATCAAGGTAACAAAATGTATAGTTGTTGGTTTAAATAGCAGCACTATATGTTACAAGATTATAGATTTCAAGACAGCAGAGGCTTTTATTTTCTCTTTCTTCCAGTGTTTTACTTCAAGGGTACACATATTACGCTTTGCTAGTGTTTTTATATGGCAGTATCTCATTCGCTGTTTTGTTGCTTTCATCTGAAGTATTTCTGTTCTGTGAGGTAGTGGACCAACAGGCAGTAAACTTCCGTTTGATGCCAGAAGATCAGAAGGTTGCTGGTTAAATCCTACCCGCATGGACTTGGATTAAAATTTCAATACTAATGCTAAAGTAAAGAATGAGGGGGATAGTGCTGCATGCCTAAGTTGTGGTCCTTTGTATAAGAATAAATATGAAACAAGAAGTCCCATGTGCTCAAGCTGGTAGTAGTCTAGAAGGATAATAGACATCCTGTGTTACTTATTCACCAAAGAATAAGGTACATTTTATTAATTCAGCCAAATAACCAAATGAAAAATCTATGAAAAGGAACATTAGCAAATCACATGGATAAATGAAATAATATAAATAAATGTAATAACATGGGGTAAAGGCTGGTTGAGACATATGAAGTAGACAAGGTGACATCAGAAGATTGAGTGGTGCGTGAGGTATAGCGGTGGATGGTAATCACAGTAATGTTCTCCCAAAGCATGTTTTTATAAACTGTACTCAAAACGAGTAGCTGCTAAAAAGAAACAGTGTTTTATCACTTGACTCCACAGAAGTGACAATAATTGTGAGTGTCATGGTAACATCACAGAGCCATTAATGTAAGACAAGAAAGAAACAAGCATCTGTAGAAGGGGAATGCAAGTGAGAAAGTGAAAGAGTATGCCAGTCTAGATATTCAGTGGCTGAAAAAGAATCAGTGTCTCCAAAACTTTAACCCCCAGTGGGCTGCGGCACTTTGGTAATACTTTCCAGCTTCAATGCAAGGAACATCTATAGAATAATATGAGATAAAGCAGCAAAAACTGTAGTTATAGAATTACACAAAAGGCAGCTTCGAACAATCAGGTGTGCAAAAATTTGATAAATGCAGACTGTGTTCAAACCAGGTGCTATACATTTAATGATAGAGGTATGACTAATGGTATTAACAAAATGCATTAGGAGCCAAATGAAAAAAAACCTGTCTTGTTTCAAATTGTAGAGTGTTGGCAGCTTTTGGCTCCAAAATTAGATCTGCTTCAAGCTTATGTTATCAAGGTTGTACTGTGGGAACACTGACAATGTATTAGCGGAAATGGAGATGTCTCAATAGTATGATGTACAAAAATTAACAGATACAGTAGCATTTCATGAAATCCATGGGCTGAAAAGTTTAAAAAAATTACAAGAACAATCAACCAGCTCTAGAATTAAGCGATTAGATTTTGAGAGGACTTCAAGATAGAAAAAATTATGTTATAAGGAATAGATAAGACATAGGTTACAGAATGTGCCCTGGGATTCAGTAAAGTCTGTGTAGACCTAAATGGAGCTTACATATGTGTGCAGTGAAGCGCTGTGTGTAGCAGCACTTACTGCATATTCATGCTGCATATCACAGTTAAACATAAATAAGCAAGATTTTATGGCCAGCCAGGAAACCATGTAAGCGAACATGGATAGCAATTCTGTTTAAGTCAGAGTTCTGAAGGTATGTGGATTTGCTTGGAATGCCACAACGATCACCAGGGCTTAACATATATCTCTCAATCTCTTAGTGCAAGACATCTGGACAAAGGCCAACATAAAAGGGGGACAATGACCCAGAAGTAAGGAGATATTTGACATATTTGCTCTTTGGAAATGTGTTAGAAAAACCAGGGGGGTGTGTTAAGATACATTAGATGTGAAGTCTAAAACTCAAATTATGTAATTATTGAGTCACATCAATCCTGAGATATATCAGAAAGCCACAAATTTGATAAGGAACACACCAAAAGATATATAAAGCAAAAATGCAAAAATCTGGACATTCTGTCAAACTCTGGACAGTTGAGAAGTATGATTATGGTCCAAACACAGTACAGGACAGTATATCTACAGTGCATAGTGTTGTGACATCCCATTCCTAGCACTCTGTACTGATATTGTATAAGTGATCTGTAAGGGTATGTGGACTACCATGTAAAATAAATACTTAGGAGAAGTGTGTGTACTGAATAGGGACACACAGATGAATTGTAGGAATGAATACAAGAAAAGAGGACAGGTGAAACAACCTAATGTATAGCAGATGAAGGCATGTCAATGGAAGATGGTTGTAGCAGCAACACCAGTCACATATCAATCTGGTACAGTAGGGACTGCACAGTGAAAATGTGCATTATGTGATTGTCACACAAGGGGACATAACAGTGGGGTGGATGTCTGTGAGAGGAAAAGCATTCTTATATGAATATTGCAAAGAACATCTATCAGGGATATTGCATCTGGAGTAGTGTGCATATTGTGAAGCTGCGCAAACTGATTGGCCTGAATATGAGTATCATCTCAGCAGAGGTCTCCAGCAAGTGGGACACAGGTAAAGGCTCATGGACAACATTAAAAGATGCAAGCACAATAATGGACAATAGAAGAATAATACCACCAATAATCCCATGCCTCTGACATAACATATGTGATTTAGAGTGATCAGAGATGATTCTGCACAAACACACTTGTAAAACTATTATGACATGTCCAAACTCTATGAGGGTAATCGCACACACTGTCCTTGTACCGTAACATATGCTGGAGGTGTTAGGAGGGACACTGCTATACCTGTATGTGACATTATGATCAATACAAGCTAGCTGACTGGTGACTGGTGTGCATGTAATTCATATATATATATATATATATATATATATATATATATATATATATATATATATATATATTTAAAGATAACACAATCCACAGTGTCACAAATGTTACCCATGCCATTAATGTTGTCAGACAGCTATGTATGCACTGTGTGCATCACCAGAACAGGTAGCATACATGCATCTGGTGTAACAACTTGATGAAGGTTCCACACCATCAGACAGTAATGTTATGCCACAAAAAGAATACCTAGGTATGGCAAATAAGATGTGTGACAACTCAAAAATACCTAGGTGTGGCCAATAAGGTGTGTGACAGCTCACTGTGACAAAAGTGGTACACTTCAGTTACATATCACTGTAAGATGTATAGGGAGGTACATGAAGAAGGGTGCATTGTAGTCAGTTATTGGTGTGATGAAGACTGTGCAGTGTGGAGGTATTATAGCCTCTGATGTGGATGCCCTTTACATACTCAGTACTTATGTTTCATACAAGGGATTAGTCAGACTGTGACCACATGCTGATGGACAGTGCACTTACCATCTATCCCATGACACAGGCCACATACCTATTGGTTAGATTATAGGGTGTGATGTCTACATTATACTTATGTTGTGTGATTGTTGTCCTGATGTAACACACTTGTGCAACTATTATGACATGTCCAAACTCTATGAGGGTAATCGCGCACACTGTTCTGGTACCGTAACATATGCTGGAGGTGCTAGGAGGGACACTGCTATACCTGTATGTGACATTATGATCAATACAGGCTAGCTGACTGGTGATTGGTGTGCATGTAATTTTTGTCATTTCAGGTGTTGTCATGGCTGTGGCAGAAATCTTTGGTTTGTGTTGATACTGTCTATAATATACTAATATCACAGCTGGATTCAATAATTGCCCATAATCTGTAGTCCTTCAGGAAGCTGTTTGGACACAGCATGTGTATGTCATCTATAATGTCCATAATTTAAATAATGGACAAGAAAAGGCCTAGCAGGCAGCCCTAATGTATGGACCTGATCACTGAACCTGAGATCTAGGTCACGTCACACATGTCAACATATTTATATTCCATGTATGTGATACACTAGTCTACCCACTTGGTAATATAGGTGTATATGGCCACATCTGACAGTGTTGAGTGACTACCTCAGTGTGGATTTGTGTCAAATGCCTTGGGCTTGTCAAGTTCAAAAAGGCTGATAGTGTTGTTGTCATGCATGCCCATGATGCCATCTTTGAGGACATCTAACAGCTATAACAGACATGATACAGCATTAACAACTCATACAGGTCTGTTATACAAAGCCAGGATATCACTAGTGTCCATTTAGAAAAGGTCCATGATGACATGTTGGTCTACATCACAGATGAGGACAATCTGATTGTGTCCATACATGCATGCATTAGGTGCTGCCCCCCCCCAACTCACATGGATGCATGTTGAAAAAACCCTTCTACAAGAACATAGTCTATGCACAGGGTGTGTTGAAGTGTGTATTCAACTGTGTCAGGAAGGTGTATGTGATGAGTCACGTGATAGGTGATCTATGATGTTGCCAAATCCCATTGATTCTGTGTGATAGGCATGGATGAAGTTAAGACAGTGTATACTGGCTATCCTCAACTGGTCTAGAGTTTGAACAGAATCCCCCACACAGGGATCATTGAGAAACTGTCCCAGATGGGGGTTAAACCTCATGTCACCAGATGGGTAACCAATTGGTTCACTGACAGAACATATACTGTAAAAGTTGATGAATCAACCTGTACGAATAGAGCTGTCACCATTGGTGTACCTCAGGGATCTGTGCTTGGCCCTTTACTATTTGGAATCTATTTCTCGACAGTTCAGGCTAAAGTATAGAGCCTTTTGCTTACCGCTTTTGCTAATTCTTGCATACTGTGAGCAATCATTAAGTCCAGCTATAATGATAACATGCTACAGGAGGGGCTAAAACAGACAAATGATTAGTGACAAAGCCACATGCTCTAAAAATAAATACAAAAATGTGCCTTTATTTTGGCCTTCTGTAAAGTGGAATTCCTTGTGAATTACACCACTGACAACAGTTCTGCTATGCTGAAACCCCATGATGCAAGCACTGGGAACACAAATACATTGCAATCTGAACTTCAACCACCAAGTGTCCATACTAGTATTAAAAGCCTATGTTGTGCACATCATAAGTCACACCACCGTATTCCAATCTCAGGATTATATTACAGCACTGTACTCAAATGTCATCAGAGCACTAATATAAAGTATAATGTCCTCTTTTGCATTTACCTCACCAGACACATGCAGCAGTTGGTGAGATCACATGGGTTACTCACCAAGAAAACATAGTGAATACAAACCATGCCATGATGTATGTGAATAGACTGAAATCCATGTAACTGTAGTCTATATCTTATAGGATAAGGTGGCTTCTGCCTGACCTCCAGGCCAGTCTCTGATCCTGCCCTAGTGGCAATAGTGCACATCCACAAATTAGATATAGCTAATGACATCAGCAGTGTCTGGTGAGGAGAATATGGCAATAACAGGGTCCTACATACTGGTGTAAAAGGCTCTCGGATAATGTCAGGCAAGCACACATTTGCACACACACACACACACACACACACACACACACACACACACACACACACACACACACACACACACACACACACACACACACACACACAGGCTGGCTGCAGTGAGAATAGAACCCTTACTTATTTAAGTACACAGACCTCAGAACTCTGTATTTAAGCCAGGCGCCAAGTCTGACTTGGAGTGTTTCTCAGATGACACTTTATAACTGATAACATCAGTGGTGTCAGGTGAGGAGAATATGGTAATAACAGTTTCCCATATACTGGTGTAAAAGGTTCTCTGTAATGTCAAACAACTGCACAATCCCCAGTTGACTGCAGTGAGAACAGAATCCCTGCCTATCTAAGTATATAGACTACAGAACTCAGTACATTATGCAAGCACCACAGCACAAGTCTGACAGCCTCATGGACTGATAGTAACTTGATACTTGCACATGCCTAAACATCCATTTTAGGCAGGCCTCCCAACATCTTCTCTCTAACATGGCCTACTGATGTCATCCACCACGAGTTGACCTGCAGTCTTTTAATAGGTTCACAGGTACATAGAAGGTTACTAGGCTATTGGCCCTAGGGCCTTTATAAGCCTAGCCATGTTCATACCTTTGTTCCCTTATTGCCAAATTGTATGGTCTATATCATAGACTTGCACTGAAAATATAGACCATACAACTTAGTCAATAATTGAACAAGTGTATAACATGGCTAGGCTTATAAAGACCCTAGGATCAATAGCCTAGTAACTGCCTGTCTTTCCACCTGCATCTATTACCATTCCTAATGCTCTTTCCTTCCACAGCTTATACGTGCATACATTTCCAATTAACTACTCTCTCTCTTCATATAGTAAAGGAGACTCTATACCCAAATAAACTCTCCCTCTCCCCTCCTCCCTCTATTTTCTTGTGAATTCTCCTTGAGTTTTTCATTCTGCTCTCCTATCCTATCTGCTTTTCTCCCCATTTATTTGGTAAACAGGGTGACCATGTGTTTGGCCACCAATATTACTGCAGACAGTGATCTATAGTGTGCAACATCATCAGTATGTATAGCATTATTAGCACTTTATACTGCACTTTACATATGTCATAAATATCAGCTATCAGTTGCCATCAAAACTACAATGCTACAAGATTTTAAATTATATAGTTCAATGTTCAATGCTAGTGTGCCAATGCTATACTTTCACAACTGCATCTTTAATTAATTTTTTGTATAGACACAAAACAAGGGCTCATTGGCATTAGATCTGCATAGATGTGTGGCAAATCTTTCTGATTCTTGGCTTCTGTTTGTATAGTACATTCCTTGAAGTTTACTTTGGATACTCTGGGGTCAGACATCTGTAAGTTGTAGTAGCTAAGAAATTCAGCTTTATTGGAATTGCATGATTGAATGGTCTTTGGCCTTAAAAGTTGCATGGACCTCCCATTGATTTGTTTGTTAACCATTGTTTACTCTGCACTGTTTGATATCAACCTGTAAGTCCCACCCACCACAGTACTTCCTTATGAAATACAATGTCACAATGCTGTAGTGTTTTTGAAAGTGCTCCATAATTAATTAATTAAGCCAATGAATACAGCAATAGCATTCTGCCTTATCAGTTTCTCAAACTGGGTAAGAGATAACTTACTTAGATTATACATACATTTAATTATGAATTGCACTGTGCTAATTCGAAAAAGAATCTCTTTCCTGGGAAGCCACAATATTTTTATTGCATTCTCTGACTGACTATATATCATATTACAAACATAAGTTAAACACAGTTTCTAAATAAACGATTAATGAATTTTGTACCAAGCTTACTTAACTCACACCAGCAAATTCCATTCTTATATTTCACTTGTTTGCATTGCCAAGAGAGGTCTGCTAATACTGTTCACATGTTGTGGAAATGCTCTAATATTTAATAAAATCTGGGAAAATTTGGCACATTTATTTTCTGTCTGATTACTCATACAGTGATTTTCCTTTAACCACATTGATTTGGATTATGACTAACTATATGTGCTTAATTATTAGTAAATGACATAAATCTATACTACTCTTGTTAACATGTATTATTTACTAGCTGATACTCAAATAAAGGATGCACTAATTACTTATTGTATAAATCTATATTTATAGTAGAAATGCATATTTGAAATTTTGGGCATTGAGAATTACATGAATGTATTCAAACTATATATAGTATGACTATCTTCTAAATGTTTAAGGTATAATGATACTTCTTTAATAATTTTACAAAAGATGAATAAAAAGGAAGGCTATTCCAGTCATCACAATAACATAATTCATAATATAAATATATATTGGTATACCCGTTTTTCCCATGGAAGCAGGAATAAAATCTGGATATTACAGAAGGAGAAGAGAAAATGTCTCAGTAATGAATGGTTATCAGTAATCATATTACAGTCTACATAATTATTTATAATCAAGTGAAAAAAGAGGAAGGCCTAGATAAAAGGTGAGAAAGTACCTATACAAGTAATCAAAGTACAGCATGTTGAATAAGTGAATTCTAGTGTATTTTGTTTTTTTTTTTTTTTGTTCTGAAGATGATTATATTAGGTGGATGGAGTTAAGGGAACTTGCTCTAGCTGAGGAATAAATGAGATACATCTCAAAAATGAATATTTTTCACAAATTGCACAACAAATGATGTAGGAAAAGGTATCAAGAAGCAGATGATGAAGCCATGTGTCTGCAGTATGAAGTGCTCTGTTTTGACTACCACTTGTATCTTTAGGAAATACCTTCCTCAGTTCTCAAGATGGTAAAAAAAAAAAAACAACTACCCTGTCAAACATTTATGCAATTACAAGATGCAGTGCTTGGCCAGATGTCTCTAATCATTTTTGCAGCATTGTTTATCTGTATGTCAAATAGGTGCACCTTCAGATTCCTGCCTGATACTGACTACAGAAAGGAGTAGAAAGATCAGACAGCAAGTATTGTGGCATACAGGTGCAGTGACTCTTACACTATTAAGCATGACTCCATAGGTAGGTTGACATAAACAATACTATGCCCAAGGTGCTACAATGGAGGTGAAGTATGTAGTATATAGACACATGGCGGTACCCTACTGTGTATAGTAACTGATCAAGCACATGCCATCATCTCAGGGCTATGCAACTTACATAGATTTGTTGCAGTAGTGTAGGAGAAAATAGAATGGAAATTAGCAGGAAACAAGTAAAGCTGGGATGGAACAGTGTATGCATGACTTAGCATATGAAGAATAGAACTGTATATACATGAAAACATAAAATTGAACTGATAATATATATTTGTAATTCACAGTATAACACAGCAGCATATATGTCACAAGTAACAGAAGTCAGATATGTTATCCAGGGCATGTATGCCACAAATAACAGAAGTCACTCATATTATCCAAGGCATGTATGCCATAAATAACAGCAGTCAGTTGTGTTGCCTATAACACTGTCATAGAGGTGTAATGATGTAAACTTCAAGCAGTTACCCTGAAGTTAAGAAGTGTAGATGTTAAAATATAAAGTCTCTAATTGTAAATCCTATTGCAGCCACTCTCTGGTGTGTATAAGGAGCTCTAACAATGTGAATGTATAGTGCTGGTGTCATCAGAATTGTAGAAAAGTGTCTTCATAATTACTGAAAGCTCCAACTGATCATGTCTTAAGATGTACCATATTACTGAAATCCCCAATTCTGTCATGTCTTAAGGTACACTACCTTAAGACATGACAGAATTGGGGATTTCAGTAATATGGTATATCTTAAGACATGATCAGTTGGAGCTTTCAGTAATGCAGTATTCCTTAAGACATGATACAATTGGTGATTTCAGGAATACAGTGTACTTTAAGACATGACACAGTTGGTGCTCTCAGTAATACAGTGTACATTAAGACATGACACAGTTGGTGCTTTCAATAATACAGAGTACCTTAAGGCATAACACAATTGGTGGTTTCAGTAATACAGTGTACCTTAAGGCATGACACAATTGGTGGTTTCAGTAATACAGTGATCCTTAAAACATGACCCACTTGGTGGTTTCAGTAATACAGTGTACCTTAAGACTTGACACAATTGGTGGTTTAATTAATACAGTGTACCTTAAGACATGACACAATTGAGGGTTTCAATAATGCAGTATACCTTAAGACATGATCAAATCTGTGATGGTGGTGCTGTGGTAGCGTTGTCACCTCAGAGTAAGACGTTGTCCTGTTCAGTTCTCAGCTAGAGCGTCTTCTGTGTGGAGACATGTGTGAATGGGCATACCTTCGTTGAAGGTTGTGAGGCAGGGCTGGCAACTTGGCACATAAAAATCTACTGACAATCATTAGCAGACCAGAGTTCCGCTGTGGTGACCCCTAACCGGGAAAAGCCAAAAGACACAACAACAACCTTAAGACATGATCAACTGGAGCTTTCAGTAATACAGTGTACCTTAAGACATGATCAATTGGAGCTTTCAGTAATACAGTGTACCTTAAGACATGACACCATTGGTGATTTCAGTAATATAGTGTACCTTAAGACATAATACAGTCGGTGGTTTCAGTAATACAGTGTACCTTAAGATATGACCTAGCCGGTGCTCTCAGTAATACAGTGTACCTTAAGACATGACTTCATTGGTGATTTCAAGAATACAGTGTACCTTAAGACATGACACAGTTGGTGGTTTCAGTAATACAGTGTACTTTAAGACATGACACAGTTGGTGCTCTCAGTAATACAGTGTACATTAAGACATGACACAGTTGGTGCTTTCAGTAATACAGTGTACCTTAAGGCATAATACAATTGGTGGTTTCAGTAATACAGTGTGCCTTAAGGTATGACCCAATTGGTGGTTTCAGTAATACAGTAAACCTTAAAACATGACCCACTTGGTGGTTTCAGTAATACAGTGTACCTTCAGATTTGACGAACTTGGTGGTTTAATACAGTGTACCATAAGACATGACACAATTGGGGGTTTCAGTAATGCAGTATACCTTAAGACATGATCAATTGGAGCTTTCAGTAATACAGTGTACCTTAAGACATGACACCATTGGTGATTTCAGTAATATAGTGTACCTTAAGACATAATATAGTTGGTGGTTTCAGTAATACAGTGTACCTTAAGACATGACCTAGTGGGTGCTCTCAGTAATAGTGTACCTTAAGACATGACTTCATTGGTGATTTCAGTAATACAGTGTACCTTAAGACATTACTTCTTTGGTGCTTTCAGTAATACAGTGTCCCTTAAGACATGACACAGTTGGTGGTTTCAGTAATACAGTGTACCATAAGGCATGACACAATTGGTGGTTTCAGTAATACAGTGTACCTTAAGGCATGACACAATTGGTGGTTTCAGTAATACAGTGAACCTTTAGACATGATACAAGTGGGGATTTCAATAATATGGTATACCTTAAGACATGATCAGTTGGAGCTTTCAGTAACACAGTGTACCTTAAGACATGACGCCATTGGTGATTTTAGTAATGCAGTGTACCTTAAGATATGACACAGCTGGTGATTTCACTAATACAGTGTACCTTAAGACATGACACCATTGGTGCTTTCAGTAATACAGTGTACCTTAAGGCATAAAACAATTGGTGGTTTCAGTAATACAGTATACCTTAAGACATGACACAATTGGTGGTTTCAGTAATACAGTGTACCTTAAGACTTAACACAATTGGTGGTTTCAATAATACAGTGTACCTTAAGGCATGACACAGTTGGTGATTTCAGTACTACTGTGTACCTTAAGGCATGACGCAGTTGGTGGTTTCAGTAATACAGTGTACCATAAAGCATGACCCACTTGGTGGTTGCAGTAATACCAGTGGTGGCTGGTAACTTCAAATCAAAGGGGAGCTACAAAGAGACAGCTGAATGGGTGGGGCCAATGGGAAGGGGTGTGGCCAACTAGAAAGGGGAGGGGCTATGTTCAATACCACAAAAACTGGAATTTTAATTAAGTATGCTGCCCTAGGTGCCAAACCATCATTATGAGAGTCCAATCAAGACAAAATGAAATGTAGAAGAAAAAAAATATTTCAATGCATTGGCTGCATGACAGCTTACTTAATATCTAGATGGAAACAAAAAGGTTGTGAGACATGAAAAACAATTACATTTTAAATACATTACTGGAATGCCAGTCAAAATCAAGTACAAGAAAATCAAGCAACACTCATCTCAAACCACTTCTCCTTGCACTGCAGTTCTAATTATAATTTATATTCAGCTTTATAAAAAGTAACATGCTGAAAGTAACAATGATACTCCCACTTGTAAAAATGTTTCTTATCTAAAAAAAGACCTGATGCCTGACAAGTATATACTTGTTTCATTGGGAAAACCTGATCAAAGTAAAAAATGAACAGCAAACAAGAAACATGCTCAAGATAAATTGTTTAAAGGATTACTGCACAGGTTATGGACCACACATGATAGATTGGCATTCTGTCTAGTTTATGGGTAAAGCCTGCAAAGATGACTGCAAGGCTCTAACAAAGGTAATGAGCTTCTTAAAATACTGTAATCCTATCCTTTATTACAAATACTGTCATATGCATTTCAATACGCAAGACTTAGATGTTATCTAGTTATGCAAGTATTCTCTGCATGGCAACAACAAAAAGGTTTACAGTGTTGGTAATTCTTTAACATTAAGCTTACTTGCATCTTGCAGGTTCAGACAAGCTTACCTGATGGTCATGAAATCATTGCTACTTAAACATAGAGCAACAGGCACTTTCTGAATAAGAAGCATAATCAACAGTATAAAAATATGACAGAAAACCAGAACATTCTGCAAAATCAAGCAAGACAGATGAAAAGCCAATGTAGTACTTGTGTCTACCTTGGATGGGGGGGGGGTACTCTGCACATTTACACTGCATAACTGCTCCTTGCCTTACTTGGACACATCCAGTGTCACTACATGGGGGAGTGGGGTGCAACAAGTATGTCACAACTTGAAATGTCTCTGGCTGACTGCAAAGGCCCTGACACATTTGTCATACCTCTCAACCACAGAGCAAGAAATCTGGACAAAGCCAGGCCCAAAATTAAGGACGATGTTTAAATATTGCTCGTATAAACTTTCTAATAGAATAGTAGGTCTTGCATTAGTATGCATTTTCTGAAGGGCATGAAATCTGAAACTGAAATGTCTATCATTATTTTCTAACTTCAGTCTTTAATGATTTGCCACTAATTTGCCAGAAAACCACAATTATCTGAAAAATGGACCAAAAATGTGTTGCAAAAATATAAAATAGCCACACAATACAGCTGGGAACTTGTCAAAGAAGGGACAGTTTTTAATATTAGCACTGTTAGCTTGAGCAGCTGACAAAATAAAAAATCTACATGCATTTCTGAAATAAAAGTAATCTATAACTCTGATTATCATGTTTTCTTCCAAAATTGACATTTTGCGGAGGGATTAGAGGGAGGGCAACATTTTGAGCCAAAATCAGGGACAGTTGAGTGGTTTGGATATATCCAGTTCTATAAAGCATTTTGCACGTACCTCTCAACCTGTTAATGCAGGAAATATGGACAAGGCCAAATATATTGCGGGAATATACAAACAGTACTAAAAATTGCCCTTGTATAAACTTAGTTGATAGAACAGGTCTGGCTTTAGCATGCATTTTGCTGAAGGTTATGAAATCTGAAATTCAATGTCTGACATTATTTAGTGACATAATTCCTAAATGATTTGCCAGAAAACCACACATTTTATGAGGAACAAACCAAAAAGAAGAAGCAAAAATCTATTCATTCTGTGAAAATCTGGACAGTTGAGAGGTATAGTTCAGCTGAGCTGGGGGTGTTTGAGTTTGCCATCCTTCCCCCCTCACAAAATCATGGTTGAATGGAGTCACCCCCTGAAGCCATTCCAATGTCCCATTACTTGGGTATTTCGCCCCATTTACCATAAACACTGCAATGTGCATACTGCTTTACTTCTACGATGATTTGGATTTCACTTGAAAGTTTTATTTTGTATTTTACAGCACAAACACTAAAACATCTGCTAAACAAAGCAATGCAGTCTCACAATGAAAACAGACTTAGCATTAAAACTCTGCCCTTGAAACTCACATTCATTGAAACAGCAGTGAAATCCACATTCAAAGAAAATACATTTGAGTAGTATAAAAATTAACTTTGGGCTGTTTTCAAATTATAGGCCCCTTGCACACAAAACATACGTGTTGTATGATACACCTTCCAGGACTGTATTAAATTGTATTCCTTGTATAATGCAGTACAGTTGTTAGAGGGTGTTTTAAATGTATTGTTTTGAACATTTTTCCAGTAAACAATTAAACAAAATGCATGCACCAGTAATGACAAAACTGCCCAATTGAGAACATTTCCATCATAAAAAAGTCTACTCAAACTTATACAATCCACCAGTATCAGTAAATATGCACAAGCTCTGCAGAAGTAAGTCATCTAAATAATTCCACATTAAAGAGATCTGTAACTAATGAAAAGGATGCTGCTAGCAAACAACTTTATATTTCATGGTTTCATTGAAAAATAAAGTATCTGTTGCCCTTGAGGAATAAATTGCCTATATTACATTAAAACAAATGATAATCTAGTAATATTGCAATAGGAAATGGATGGCAAACTGATAGGTTCATAGTTAGTATCTTCACCACAGAGGGCATTCTCCGTGTGGCAGTATCCACCCCTTATAGGAGTAGAACCCACAGCCTTCTACATCAAAAGCAAGTACATATCCTGTTGTACTATTAACAATGAAAGCCAATGTAGCATAAGCAGCACTAAACTTCTCTTCCCCTGCAGCTCTCAGCTCCTTGTAAAATTTACTCAATACTTAACTGCATCTCAACTTCGCAGCACAAGAAATCTGGAAAAAGCCAAAATTTATTGGGGGGGGGTTGAAAAGCCCAAAAACCTGGGACACATTAAACATTGCTTGTATACTTTTGGAGAGTTGCTAGAATAAAATGCTGCGTTATCACCATACATTTTACAGCCCAGGTCCCTGTACAAAACAGTCAGAGTAACATAACACTATGTCAAATCAGATGCTTTGTGAAAGAGAGGAAGACTGAAACTTAAATGGCTATCATTTAGTGAATTCCGTTCTCGCCATAGCTGTCAATCTCTTAGCACAAAACACCTGGACAAATCCAGTAATGAGGGAATACAGCCATCAAACATATTCAGTGAATTCAGTTCTTGCCATAGCTGTCAACCTTAGCACAAAAAACCTGGACAAAGCCAATAATGGGGGAATACAGTCCCAAAAAAGAGGGACAAATTTCAAATATTCATCTTATAAACTTAGAAAATTGCTAGAATAAAAGGTTTTGTGTTACTATGTATTTTCTGAAGAATATAAAGTTTGAAATTCAAAAGTCTGTCAATTTTTTTTTTATTTAACATTTGTTAACCAGGAAAGTCTGACAGAACAAAAACAATTTTCAGCAGAGGCCCAGAGAGAAATACTGCAGACATGTCTTTGTAAAATGGCAAGACACCAGAGAAACCCACACAAACACAGGGAGAAAATGCAGACAGCACCCCAGCCAAGAATCAAACCAGCAACGCTGCAGCTGTGAGGTAACAATGCTACCACTGCACTATCAATTATTTAAGGATTTCAACATTCAGAAACCTGAAGTCTGAAATTCAAATGCCTGTCAATTTTATTTAACATTTGTTAACCAGGACAGTCTGACTTGGAACAAAAACAATTTTCAGCAGAGGCCCAGGAAGAAATAATGCAGACACATGTCTTTGTAACATGGGAGGACACAAAAGCAAACCCACACAAACACAGGGAGAAGATGCAGACCCCACACAGAAGGCACATAGCCAAAAATCAAACCTGAGCACTTGCAGCTGTGAGGCAACAATGCTACCACTGCACCATCAAATATCAAAGTATCGAAAGATTTAGAAACTACAGATATTATGAGGAACAGAACAGATCAAATATGAGTCAAAAATCTGCAAATTCTTTACAAATGGTGGTGGGTAGGGAATTCTGGCCCTTGCCACCTGCATACAGGGTTCAATCCTGTGGTATTCCCTACCACACCACCATGAGTTCTCTCTAGCCTCCATTATATAGCAACTGGGGCACTTCATACACACACACACACACACACACACACACACACACACACACACACGCACACACACGCACACACACACACACACACACACACACACACACACTCACACATGCACACTGCTCACCTTCATCTCTGCTGACAAGCAAACACATCCATTTAACAACCCTGTAATCACAGTGTATGTTAGAGATCCACCTTGAACACATCAATTGAGCAAATCCACCCTGTAATTGCATCGCCAGTGTATGTTAGCTGCTTATGATTGGTCCAGTGCACCTTGTTAGCTGCTAAATGCACCTTGATTGGTCCAGCCTGCTGCTGCTACAGTCTGGAGTGCCTCCATTCTGTGATGTCAGCACTGCACAGGCTGCTGGGTATCTCAGGGCTGAGATGCCTTTTCCCCTATCTAGACTGCTGAGAAAGCAGTCTGAAAGTGTTCCCATGTATCTAGAGTGTGTGCGCATGTGCGAAGTACTTCAGGGAATTATGGTAATGTGTTTCTTTACTTTTATTTATTTTTGTTTTCTAAGTGGTAGGGATGTAGTCCTGCAGTCCTATAGCATGAGCCGCCCCTGAGTAATACAGTGTACCTTAAGACTTGACACAATTGGTGGTTTAATTAATACAGTGTACTTTAAGACATGACGCAATTGGGGGTTTCAATAATGCAGTATTCCTTAAGACATGATCAATTGGAGCTTTCAGTAGTACAGTGTACCTTAAGACATGACACCATTGGTGATTTCAGTAATATAATGTACCTTAAGACATAATACAGTTGGAGCTTTCAGTAATACAGTGTACCTTAAGACATGACACAGTCGGTGCTCTCAGTAATACAGTGTACCTTAAGACATGGCTTCATTGGTGATTTCAGTAATACAGTGTACCTTAAGACATGACTTCATTGGTGCTTTCAGTAATACAGTGTCTCTTAAGACATGACACAATTGGTGGTTTCAGTAATACAGTGTACCTTAAGACATGACACAATTGGTGGTTTCAGTAATACAGTGTACCTTAAGGCATGACACAGTTAGTAGTTTCAGTATTCCAATGTACCTTAAGACTTGACACATTTGGTGGTTTCAGTAATACAGTGAACCTTTAGACATGATACAATTGGGGATTTCAATAATATGGTATACCTTAAGACATGATCAGTTTGGAGCTTTCAGTAACACAGTGTACCTTAAGACACGACGCCATTGGTGATTTCAGTAAAGCAGTGTACCTTAAGACATGACACAGTTGGTGATTTCAGTAATACAGTGTACCTTAAGACATGACACCACTGGTGCTTTCAGTAATACAGTGTACCTTAAGACATAAAACAATTGGTGGTTTCAGTAATACAGTGTACCTTAAGACATGACACAATTGGTGGATTCAGTAATACAGTGTACCTTAAGACTTGACACAATGGGTGGTTTCAGTAATACAGTGTACCTTAAGGCATGACACAATTGGTGGTTTTAGTAACACAGTGTATCTTAAGACATGACACAATTGGTGGTTTCAGTAATACAGGGTACCTTAAGACATGACCCAATTGGGGATTTCAGTAATATGGTATGCCTTAAGACATTATCAATCGGTGCTTTCAGTAATACAGTGTACCTTAAGACATGACACAATTGGTGGTTTCAGTAATACAGTGTACCTTAAGACATGACACAATTGGTGGTTTCAGTAACACAGTGTATCTTAAGGCATGACACAATTGGTGGTTTCAGTAATACAGGGTACCTTAAGACATGACCCAATTGGGGATTTCAGTAATATGGTATGCCTTAAGACATGATCAATTGGTGCTTTCAAGTAATACAGTGTACCTTAAGACATGAAACAATTGGTGATTTCAGTAATACAGTGTACCTTAAGACAAGAGACAGTTGGTGTTTTCATTAATACAGTCTACCTTAAGACATGACACCATTAGTGCTTTCAGTAATTATGTTGTACCTTAAGGAATGACACAATTGGTGGTTTCAGTAATACAATGTACCTTAAGACATGACAGAATTGGTGGTTTTAGTAATACAGTGTGCCTTACGACTTGACACAATTGATGATTTCAGTAATACAGGTTACCTTAAGACTTGACACAATTGGTGATTTCAGTAATATGGTGTACCTTAAGACATGACACAATTGGTGGTTTCAAGTAAGACAGTGTACCATAAGACTTGACACAATCAGTGCTTTCAGTAATATGGTGTACCTTACGACATGACACAAATGGTTGTTTTAAGGTCAGATTTAGGCATGCACTCTAGGTAGCTGCATGATTTGAAGTTGTAGACATGATATATACACACCGTCTATGAACACACATGTTGCATACATTTGATGGACAGTACTACACTACACAATAACTGTAGAAAAAGATTTCTGGTTCAGACTGAGTGTTTCTACTATTATGTACAGAGCAAGTGCCAAAATCCAGCAGAATTTGATTTACAAGTATATTCCAAGTATGCTTCTCCTTTTTGCATGATGCAGGTTACTAGGCAGTCTATTTCCCAGTGCTAAAGACCATTAAGACACTTGTGACCAAGATCACCATTATAGGGAATAAATGTTCACTTCAAGAACAATGGGGTTAGTTTGGTGATGTTATACAGTCCTAAACTCTTACAGCTCCACTGTGTTGACTAACTGCTTCTGAGTAAGATAATCCATAAGTGGAGTGATAAAAGGCTGCTCCAGTTCTGTGATATTCATTCTGTTGTTGTCATTGTTGGTTTTGTCACACAGCTAAGAGAAATAGAATGCTACAGTGTTATTGTAAAAACTAACTGCAGCTGTAGATTTATAGGTATATAGGGTCATAGATCTTTACTAGACTAACAACTCAGGGTTTTTTTCTAAGTCTAGCCAAGTTTTCCCAAAAGAATAATGATGTTCTGTATCCAAATAGGACATTGAGGGTCAGGCATTTACAAGCTACCTCTGTCCAGAAGGGGCATGGATGCCAGGCCCACTGTAAATTTCCTATTTTTTCCTATTCCCCGTCCAGTGGTCTAGGTTGCACTTAAACTGGGTAATAGACAAACTCAGCTTCACAAGGATGGGAAGCCTGTTCCATAGGAGGGGCAGTCTCTGGGACACATAGCTGTCTCTTTAGCATGTTTTATTTAAGTCACAGACAAAATTTGGGTCCCTAGACTTTGCATTTCTGGTACTGTCTGACTTACAAATATGTAGGAGATTCATAAATGTGGGTTTTGAGGATGCTTTGCAAGCCAGGCATATATCACCCTTCAATCTATAGGACACTGAGTAGAGGTAAAGGGTTTTAAGCACTCTACATATGATAGGTTTATTATGCCTTGTATTCTTTTTCTAAGGAACCTCTGAGGTCACTCTAGTTGTTGCATATGCCTGGTCAGGTACATACCAAAGTTAGCATTGTACTTTATGATTTGTGTGATAAGGGTGGTGTACAGTGAAATAATGACCACTTTGGACCTAGATGACATGCTCTTACTTATATATTGCATAACATGAAAGGATTTCCTCACCTCTATAGCCACATGGTGGTCAGAAGTAAGGCTACTGTCTACGTGTGTACCAAGATCCCTGACCGCTGGATTGACTCTTAGGGATATATTATCAATATGTTAGCCAGGATGGATGACTTCCCAAAGAGTACAATTATGCATTTGTTAGCACTGAGATTAAGACTGTAGCTTTGGTACCATTTGTTAGTCAGAAGTAGACATTTGTGAAGAATTCTATTGTCTGAAGGGGAGTCAGTGATAACCCCCCACTTGTAATCATCTGCAAACTTAGTCAGTTATAAACCTTCAGCACTTGCTTTCTATTCAAGAAATGTATGCCAAAAAGGAGTGGGCCCAGTACTGAGACCTGGGGGACTACACTAGTAACTGGCCTCTTGGTGGAGATGGCCTCACCTATTTTGACCTCCTGAGTCATATCATTGAGCCATTTGGCTATCCAGTGGGTGTTAAAAGGGTTTATACCTAAATTAGTGAGCTTGTCTATAATGCCTGGGTGGGGTATTATATCAAAAGCCTTGGCCAGGTCAAGGTAGGCTGTGTGCACAGTCTTACCTTCATCCAATGTATTGGTGACCCTCTTTAAAAAGTCCACCAGATTTAATAAGCATGACTTTCCTTTAACAATGCTGAACTGTGGTGGGTTCAGCATTTGCAGGTTACCTATGACCTCATTTATCATGTCATAATGATTCATTCCATGGCCTTACATATGAGGCTGGTAAGACTTATGGGCCTGTAGTTACCCAGATCAGTGGCTGGACCTCCTTTGTGCAGAGGATTGACTGTAGCCATCTTCCATTCCTTGGTCACAAAACTTGACTGAAGGCTTCAGTAGAAAAATTATTCAAGTGGACCAGACAGGTCATGTTTCATGCTATTTATTAAACATTTGGGATGTTATCAGTACCCATCAATGCATTGTTTTTGGGCTTGGAAAGTGCATTGATGACCTCTCCCTAGTAACGGTTTGGGGATTGTGGAATGTGGCATTTCCTTTGGACTATCGCAGGGGAGTGGGTGGAACAAATTTGAGCTAAGCTGTCAGCCAAAAAGTTGGCAATGTTCTCTGGTTCAGTGTGGGTGATGCCATTTACAATAAGTTCTGTGCATTGTTGTGCATTTCCCTTGAGGTTAATGACATAGCTATAGAAAGTTTTGTGGTTGTCCTGTGCTTGAGAAGCTATTTGTTCTTCAAATTTAGCCTTTTTATTAATTAACCCTCCTAGCTGCCAGTTTAGATTGTTTGGGGAGCTTTTAGTATATATGTCTTTGTTCCTCCTTTGCTTGGTCAATTGTTTTTCTTTTGTTATATAACAGATTGATATTGTGATTTCACCATAGTGGCTTGTTTTTTGATTTTGTCTTATTTTTAATATGAGTGAGCACACCTTGCTGTGTATGGCTATCAGTATGACAGTACAGAGATTCTGTAAATATCTCAGTATATGCTATTTGTTTACTGGCTTTTGAGTGCTTGGAATTTAGCCAAGGTGTTGCTTAGTAGTGAGAGGTTAGCCTTGGAATAGTTCATAAAGTTTTTGGTTTTGCCAGATTTCCGGATTTAATTTTTATTTCAAGTAATACTGCCTTATGGTCAGATCTGATGAGTGAAGTGAAAGCATTACATTGGCTGAGGATAATCAGTTCCTCCCATGTTCGTGAGTACAAGGTGAAGGATGTTTGTACCAAAGTAGAAAAATGAACCAACTGTTCCAGGATGTTGGTATTAACAAACTTTAGGAGTTGGTGGTCTTTTGCATTAGAAGTGGTGTAGAATTCCCAATCTATAGAGGGGTAGTTGAGATCCCCCATGAGTGTCATATTAAGTTGAATAATGATGGACTCTAGTACATTGAAATAAGTAGTACATATTTCCTGGGCATGGAAAGGGACCTACAGGTTGCAAGGATAAGGTACGAGACCCTGTGAGTTGCATATGTATGAGTTCCAGTGGGTCATGCACTTTAACTAGTCTGAATGTGAGGTTGATTTTAATATAGACTGAGACACCTCCACCTTTAGTTCCCTGTTGTGCAGTCACTGGTCTAAAGGTGTGAAAGGCATTATATTCTTCCCTTGCTGGGGCACTCTGCACAACTTTAAATCATGCCTCCATTACTACACAGGTGACAGGTTTTCTAGAGAGGAAGGCTTGCAGGGAGTGGAGTTTCTTAAGACTTCCAGGCTTGAGCAGTACCACCTTCAGAAATTCCTTCATAGGTTCATTTAAGTTGGTAGGTTTATCAGTATGGCATTGCATAAAAAGGCACTATGGGGTGGAAAAGGTCTTTGCCAATAACTGAAAGCCTAGAGGGGATAAGTGCAGACCATACCTGGCAAAGCAGTGTGATCTGTCAACCTTGTCCTCCAAGGTCGTCAGATATTGTATCCCACTGGACTGACACCCGAAGCTAAGCCAATTGTTAAATTCAATCATTTTCTGTTGGTAGTGTGGCATCATCCTTGGGAAAGGTAGTATACTGCTCACTGCTAGGCTCATACCTGCCTTAGATACATAATCAGTGAGTTTGATCATGTCTTGCTTCATATAGTTAATGGAGGTAAGTCTCATGTCATTAGCATCCACATGGATTATGACAGTTACACTGGTACCTGTGGTTCAATGACCTGAGTGTCTGTGTGACTTGACATTGAGGAATCATAACCCCAGAAAGGCAGCTAACCATAACTCTCTCCTTACTCAGTCTGGTGAGGGGGGCATTGGTGTGCCTCACTATAGAATCACCAATGACTAGGAAATTTGGCTATACACTGGTTTGCCTTAAAGGCTTAGCAGTAGCAGCATTGGATACAGTGTTACTATGTGTAGCTGTGGGTGGTGTTTTAACGGAGTGTTTATGTAATGGCTAAGCACCATTTCTTTGACTGTACTGTGCAGGACATCTTATTGTTTTAGGAAGGCTACTTGTAAGTGCCTCAGCATAAGTAGTTTTATGTGTAGAGTCTTTACCCTGTGCAGTAGGAATTGAGCAAGTGTCACTGACATCCTCTTTAGGATTATTTTTGCTGTATGAGAGAGTTTTGTCCCAAGCACTGAAGTGTATTTACATTTATCACATACTTATATCTGTTTTATTAAGAATAAGTGGGTTGTCAGTGTATGTGAGGCAATTGCTACAGTGCTTCAGAATACCCATCTCAACCAAACTGGTAATGGAGAGAGTCAGAAAGTGCATATCCATGGCTACTTTTCTACTAGGGAGGAGTGAGGGAAACTTAACTATTGAATAGGTCAATAATACAAAGAACATCATCAGCAATGCTCAGCTTTGTGCAAACTAGATGCTCTAGTAGTTAAAAAAAATCTGTCTAGGCAGCATTTACTTTGCTTTTGAGTACAGTGTGAGATGCCAAGCTAAAGAAAATGAATATTATTGGTTCAGGAAAATTATGTACAAGAAAAACACATATACTTCCCTGAAAACTGTTAACACACTGTATGCAAATAAAACTAGAGAATGATACACAAGCATGACACCCATGTACGTATGAAACACTGATCAGTTTGTGATGAATACTGGCCACAGAATTTTTCAGGATAAGAAGGCTAATTACTGCCATTTCAAAGCAAAATGGGTGTCACAAGAGTATCCAAAATAAAAAAAGCAAACAACAGTTGGAAAACTGATAACACTACTAGCTGCCATTTTTAACAGAATGTAGGATTTTGATAATATATATAAATATGAGTAAAAGATAACTGCCATTCTCTTACAGAAAAACAGGAGTAACATGGAATCATGGAATCAAAAGAGAGTAAAATCCCATGAGTGGATGAGCTCCCTGGTCAGCCTCAGTAAGAAGCTGAGATCCCTTATAAGATCCTCCAAAGCTAGCTATGAAAAGAAAATTGCCACTTATTCTAAGGACACCCACAAGGCATTCTATAGCTATGTTAAGAATCTTGATGGCAACACCCAGATCTGCTCTGAGTTACCGAAGAAAGGCATGAAAATTACAGAACCAACTGATATTGCCCACGTCCTGGCAGATAGGTTCAGTGCTAACTTTACTCCCCCACCCCCTAAAGGGCCCATATCTACACAGAAAAAATGCAGAGTCCCTGTAATCACAACTACATAGGTAAAAGCTGCACTCTCTAAAGCCAAAAAACACAGCATCCATGGGACCGGACAACATCCCAAGCTGCGTTTTATATGAACTTCAGAACAAACTGGCTCCCCACTTAAGCACCATGTTCAATAATAGCTTTGCATCAGGCTTTGTACCCACTGAATGGTGCACAGCAACAGTTATCCCACTACACAAAGGGGGAGCCACCACTGATCCCGGGAACTATTGACCTATTAGCCTGACGAGCCTGGTCTGCAAGGCCATGGAACGTACCATCATGGAACTTATAAACAAAGACATTGGTAACCTCCAAACTCTGGATCCCACCCAGTTTGGGTTTGTGAAAGGCAGATCATGCCTCCTGAACCTGATCGACTTCTTTGAGGCAGTCACCAAAACCATAGATGAGGGTAAGGTAGTTCAGACAGCCTATCTTGACCTTGCCAAGGCTTTCAACACCATCCCCCATTCTAGAATTATAGCTAAACTCACTAAATTAGGTATAAATCCCTACATCACAAGATGGGTTGCCAACTGGCTCACTGACAGAACCCACACTGTAAAAGTTGCAGACTCCAAATCTGACCTCAAAGCAATAACAAGTGGAGTACCACAGGGAACCGTCCTGAGAACTCTCCTGTTTTGTATCTACTTCTCTGAAGTACAGGCTAACACAGAAGGCTTCTGGATAACGAAGTTCGCAGATGCCTGCAAACTAGGAGCCATACTCAAGTCCCCAAATGATGTGGACATCCTACAGAAGAGCCTCGCTGAGACAGATGCCTGGTGTCAGAGCCATGGCCTCAAGCTCAATGCCAAAAAGTGCAGTGTCATTCTCTTTGGTAAAAACTCTGTACCCATGAACTACCACATAGGCAGCAATCTACTTAACACCGAATGTGTGATAAGAGACCTTGGGACCCAGATGGACAGTAGTCTCTCCTTTGATAGTCACAACGCCACAGTAGTCAGGAAGTCCTTCAACATGGCACACCTCATCATAAAAGGGTTCTCATCCAAGGAAAAAGAGGTCATTGTTCCCCTCTACCCGACACTCATTAGACCCATTATAGAGTACAATGCCCCTTTTGGAATGTACCTCAGAAGACATCTGCAGCAGCTGGAAAGGCCACAGAAGTACCTCACATAGAGGATTACTGGCCTCAAACAAATTCCCTACACTGACTGCCTCAAAAAACTCCAGCTTTACTCTGTAGCATATCGCCTACTTCAAGGTGATCTCTGCCTAACATATAAAGCTATGTCAAACCCAGAGCTGTTGGACATGCTACACCTAAAGAAATCCCAATCCCTCTGAGTTACATGCTCTAGGGACCTAAACCTTGTCACCACAATAAACAGGACATGCTGGAGGGATAGATTCCTGTCCCAGAGACTTCCCATACTCTGGAACAGGCTACCCATCTATGCCAAGCAAAGTTCTTCATTAGCACTCTTCAAGAAAAATCTTGATGAGTGGATGGGAAATAGGAAATACACAAATACACAGAGATCACTTCTGTGTCTCTGCTCGACAGTGGCACAGGAAAATAACTTTTTTGGGTGGCGTAAGCCAGGGAACCTTGTTGGCTAGGCTTACGTAGGCCATTGGGCCAATAGTCTAGTACCTACCTATGAACCTATGATAACTAGCAATGAGTCAGTTCTGTCATTAGGAAAGTTTTGGAAAGTTTTGGAATTGCTGCTGAAAGTGATATGCAATAAACCAAGAAGCCACTGGGCCATAGCTTTCAAGGCATCAACAAAACTATATTAAAAGACATTCACTATGGAGGCAAAAGGCTTGCTAGTAATGCACAATCAAGAATGTCTTGATTCTTTATGTCTGTGCAAGTGGTAGTGCAAATGGTTTGGGAGGAAAATTAGACCTTATTATACAACAAGAGTTTTACACTGTTCTTCATATGCCAAACATGATGATGATGGTGAAGGGGAGGGGTGTCAGGATTCTAAGAATGATTTTTCTGTTTATTCATACACTAAAACTGCATAATCCAATGCAATGTGCATGTTACAACAAAAGATAATTCAGCAGGTAATGTTGATACAGAAAGGTAATTTTAGCATGGCTTAGAAGAAATAAACTATATTTAAATAAATTATAATTAAAATAAATATTCTTCAAGGATTACGTTTTATAGTATAGGCAGGATCTAGATCGCATAAGGCAAATTAGTTAAAAAATATTAAGACTGTCTCTGCTTTGACTGACAGTATAGATCTTGAATCATAACGATACTACAAGGAAGCTAAGAAGCATCATGCAAGGACATGACTGGAATACTGTGCCAGCTGTAGATGAGTGAAATTATCATATATAAACACAAGGCAAGACTACCACAGGAAGTCAGATGGGCTAATAAAAGTTTGAGAATCAGTCTTGCAAGATCTGAAGATGGTATCAAGTGCTTGATCTGGGCAATGTATTTGAAATTTGTATTTATTTATTATTTTATTTTCTTGTGTGTGTGTGTGTGTGTGTGTGTGTGTGTGTGTGTGTGTGTGTGTGTGTGTGTGTGTGTGTGTGTGTGTGAGCTTGCAATTCATTACTAATGGACTGACTGTTTAAATATTTTAACAGTAGGGTTCCAGGGGGGCTGGGTACTGAACAATTTTAAATGTAAACATTCCTACTATGAGACTAAAACTTTAAATTAAGCATTCTGGTAAAGGATCTAATGTTCAAAAAAGTCTGATAAAATGAAACATAAGCTGCAGGAATAAAATGTATAGCTTTACTAAAAAGAGAAACAGCGGGAGCATCTAAATCAAAAGAAGTAAGATTATCAACAATATTTTCAGTCACTTTTGCTTATGTTTAGTCATCAGTTCTTGAAAGGTGTTTAGTATTGTGACTTTCAGGGTTTGATTTTAAATGTTAAAGCACTCATTGTATTTGTCCATTTGTGCTGGGAGATCCCCTGACTCAAATTCAGTGTCTGCATTACTGGAAGCATAAGAATCATAAGACACATCTTCACTCCCCTTAAATTAAATCTTGGTTGGTTAAATGAGCTCATTTTTGTTCAGAAACATAAATTTCTTCAGGCCTGAACTATTTATCCTTATCTGCATCAGCATAGTTTTACCGTGCCTATTAATCACATAATACTGCATTCACTCTATTGCATAGTTCTGGATTATCCAATTTACATCAAATGTGTTATAATCTTTCTGCATTATAGGAATTGCCATTTAAATTTATCATACATTCCTCATAAAATGTTACTAAATTGTCAACAAATATCTAAGATACTACCGTTTATAATGGAATATCATTTGATAATGAAAGATGCATGCTCAGTTACCACTCCAGGCTCCAAATACAGACAAAGGTTTAAGATGCAATTCCTTGCTTTATTTAGTCTCAGGTGTCAAGTAGCAGAACAAAGCTTTCTGCATCCATGCTGCAGGTCTGCAGATGCTGCACAGATTTGCTCCATCTTCACCGTGACCACTGACATGGGTTATGGAAAATGTGCATGTACCTTTATCTGTGCACGTGTACTATAGTATGCAGTATAAAAATTATCATACAGAAACTGACTAAATAGTAAGGTTTTATTTGCCCGTTACTATACTATAAAAGGAAGTAACTTGAAGAAATAAATTCAGAAAGTTAGTGCATCTGTCCAATTATCATCTGAAGGAATACTTGAAAGCTTGGAGTGAAAGAGAGTCCAGCTGAAGCAAATCTGTAGAGTATAACTCAAGGAGTAGTGTATATGTTTGAAGTACTTGTATTTTTACAGATGGAAGGTGGACCTGAAAGAGACCTGCTGATTTGGTCTTTCTGTGTTTTAAAAGGCAGCCTGTATCCTGTAATCTCTTAGTGCCTGTAAGGGCTGAACATGTATGAGGAATTTAATAAAGTACTCCTTGTTTTTTTTCTTGAAACTGCAGTCAATATTTTGGTGAGTAGATCACTGAATAAACTTGTGTTTTTACAAATGTTCTGCCTCTGCTCTATTTTTGGAACATATGTATGATAGACATAACTAGCTAGCTATCGCTGCAGATACAGGGAAAGTGATGTTGTTGAGTTTGGATAAGTCAGATTGGTTTTGTAGTGTGTTTTACTGGATCAGGTATGTTAGAAATGTAGGTGATAGGTGTGTATAAACAGTTCAGTATGAATGTAGATATGAGACAGATTTTGCTGTGAGTACAGTGTGAAATGTGTTGTTTTAACTGCTGTTCCTGTTAGCGTTGTACTGGAAGTTGTATGGTGAGTGTGTGTGTTTTATTCATTGGTGGGGATTAGTGATGGGCTTAGCAGTGTTTTGGTGTGGAGCATAGGTACATGTATGTACAGTGGATTGAGGTTATTTATTCATTTTCTTCATTGTGGTACAATATCAGAGTTAGTATATGCAGATATACTGTAGAGCGCAGAGTCCCCACATGTGGTGGTAGTGGTGCTGGTGGAGTTCTGGTTGCAGGATCCACCCATTCCTTACACACACTCTCCATTATTCTATTATTCTCTAATTCCATGTCACCTTAGTACTACCCCAACCTGACTTATCTACCATTCCACAGTCTTTTCCTCTGTGGCCTGCTTCACTATCCCTTTAATCCAATTTGCCCTACTCATCCCCTCTCCATTTTTCCAGGTTCCTAAATAACATTTACTCTGTAAGCCCTCTCCATACAATGTCATTACCACCATGACATAATCAAAAATTCTTCCTTCCAGTATATCCACACAGTAGGCCTCTTCAGCCATCAGAACACCACCAACAATCTATTTTTTTCCACTTGGTAGCTTGTATCCATAGAAACTGTGGACTGCATCATCTTCATCCTTCCACAAAAATTACCAGCTGCAATTCATCCATTCCCTACATTAGTAGATTCTGACTCCTCCTTTGAAGTTTTACCATGCTATACAATCTGTCCATCAGTGGGTCCAACACCATATGAAAATCATTACATAGAGGCACACTATCCTCCTCCTCTTCTGATACCTTTCCAATAGCCTCATAACAAGATATAAGTAGTTATTCCTTATCCTTGTTGTGTCTATGAAAATATACTATCACAGTACCCCATCCCTCCCTAACATACCTTCTCAGCATCCATCATCCATATTCTCCCATCTCATTAACTTTTCATACTACCACCCCAGTGTTCCTAATTTATACCCTACCCCTTACCCCTTTGTATATGCAATCCCCATAATATCAAGGATTCCCCATCTGTCTAGTCCTCAATATTAGTTCCTGTCATATAGCAGCATCTACCCCCGAATCAACTTCACAGTTACTCCTTTCACTAAATCAGGTTATTGATCCTACATGCATTCCATGTTGCTGTCCTTTAAACTGTTGGTTTGGCCTCTACCCTCTCAGATCTTCCTGTTGCCCCTGTTGAACTACACCACATGGGTCTTTGGGTAAGACCAGTCAGTTTGCTTATGCCTCCTCGCTCCTGCTGGTAGTGAATGTCCTCTGCCATCAGAGATTTATTCTTAGTTTAATCACTTTTTATACTGGATACAATTTCAGCGTTGGTTACATTATATACCATTTACTACTTAAAGCAGTTCTTGCTGTTCAAAGGAACATTGCTTAATGAACATATAATAAAAAAATATATATACAAAAGCATTTGAAGACACAAACTGATATAGAAGCTTTGTGTTTATGCATGAATGCGCATGCATTTAAATTTATTTCTGTGTTTATTTATTTACATTTGTTTACCAGGAAATTTTAACATGGACAGAGCCCATTTTCCAGCAAAGGCATGGGGAGAAACACTCCAGACGCATGTATTTGGAATCTGAGAGGAAACTGGAGCACCCAGAGGAAACCCACACAAATGCAGGGAGGGCATGCAGACTCCACACAGAAGGCACCCCAGCCGAGAATTGAACCAGAGAACTTCTTGCTGTGAGGTGAGAATGCTAACTACTGTGTCTCCCATTTTATTCATCTGCTGTCCATTTCAGATATACAGTCATCTTTGATATCTGCAAGTGTCAAGCATAGATGCATGAACCATATCTGCAGCCTTTCTTTTCAATGCACTTCTTAATACATAATTAGAATGTAAAATGGGATATTGTTTGGTAATAATACTAATAAATAATCAAATGAACCAAAACATAATGTCATATTAATTTAACAATGAATGCTTCTCATCATCAATTAATGCAAAAACATTGTTTTGTCAAAACAAAAAAAAAAATATTGAAGAAACAGACCATAATAATGCTTTTATATATATATATATATATATATATATATATATATATATATATATATATATATATAGTTGATATTTTTATTGATGAACCCTGCCTGTACAGCATTCCTGAAAAAGTATTTGTCAGGCTAGCAATAAATTTATTCAGCACTGTTTCTTATTAACTATCGTCAACATAAACAAAGTAAATGCTTTGGAGAAAGGCTGCATTGTTTGTCAGTGGACATATGAACTGTTGCCATTTAACTACAAGCTATGGATAATCTGTGTTAACAATGAATTACAAGGGAAGGGATTTTTGAAACCACACGATTGTTGCTATAATTATAGGCGAAATATGTAAATTAGAAATACACTTCTTTTGGGAATGCATTCTTCCTAAGAAGGTTATTTGATGGCTTCTTCACATTCTGTCAGATACTACTGCTGTATGTCATAATCGTCCCCATCTGTTAAATACTTTTGATCAGAGAAACCAATTCTCTCTCTGGGTAATGGAATGTATTGCAGCCAGAGTTACACAATGCTTCTGTTGCTAATGCTAACAGAATACATAATTTATACATCGCTGTTTAGCTGGCCGATTACATGAATAGAAAATCTAGAGCAAAGGTTTTAAAGCTGAACTCCATCTATGTGTTACATGTGAAATTTGTTTCTTCATCTGTTGCATTCTGTTAACTCTATACATGTGACTGTCTCTTTCACGCATAAATAGCAGTCTTTTTCTCCTTAAAATTTCAGTAATAAACAGTAACTACTATTTTACTACAAAATATACCAAATAGAAATTTATTTACAGTGTTTTTCTGTTCATTTTCCATCGGCACAGATGAAATTAACAGCATGTTGTGATTTTTTTATCAGTATGCTAACTTCTCTGTTTTGATAGCTGACCCTTTCAACTAGGCTACTTAAAGGATTTAGAAAGAAAATATTACAAACCACAGGAGTACCTTAAAGCAATTTAACCTCATCTGACAATACTTAGATTACTTCTGAATGCCTAATAGAGTTAATAAAGAATGAAATACAAAGAGAAAGAGTATACACTTATTCAAAAGAAGGAAGTTACAAAACTTTGAAATGCCAATATTAAGACAAATCTCACCTTATTATACATACTGAAACTTTATTTATTTATTTATTTATTAGTTTTATTCGTCTTTGTTGATTGGTCCAACTTGGCCAAAAGATTTTCAGCTGAGGCCTGAGGAGAAAAGCTCCATAGTTAACTCACATATATTACATAAAAATAAAAATGTTTTTACATGTGCAGTACATTTTACATGAACAGTATATATTTTTTCATGAAAATAAAGGGAGTACATGTACTGAAAACAGTAAAAGAAGAAACAAGTAATCTCTGTGGTATCCACTAAGTCTCAAACAACCTGCTATACAAGTATAGTGGGTCCAAAACAAAACAGTGAAGAAACTTCTCTGTCTGGAAGTGTGTGGAAGTTTTTCAATTCCTGTATGTGTAGTTGATCAGTATATATTAAAAAGCAGAAAAAAGAAGAAAACGGTAGTAGAAGTAGAGAATTTAAAAATGTCCTAAATCAAAAAATAAAACTTATTTTAAAATATTATTAATATTATACAGAATTATTAACTCTATTAGGTATTCAGAAGTAATCCAAGCAGGATAGATAGTCTGTTTCCAGTCTAAAAACCTTTATTAAGCAGCCTAAGTATTTTCAACTGGAAAAAGACTGTCTGGTGGACAGCAGCAATAAGCAAACTCTATAATAAAAGGAAAAAAAATTGCTGTCCAGGACCAAGAAGAAGCAGGTGCCAAGTTGGAAGCAATCTCTCCTTTGTCTGAACAAGCAAATAAGGTCACTGGTGAAATCCTCTAAGACTAATTTCGAGTTCGAATTGACAACATCCACTAAGGACAATCATAAGGCCTTGTTCACATATGTCCACAATCTCAAAGGTAACATCCAAATCTGCTCTGACTTGGTGGTCAATAACACCACATACACAAACGCCATAGATATAGCCAACCTCCTGGCAGACAGGTTCAGTGAAAATTTCACACTCCTTTCCCCCCATTAGTAAACCAGAACATTCCCAGCACCTGCTCCCCTCTCCTCATCACCTGGGAGCAGGTCTTTAATGGCCTTTCAAAGGTAAAAAATACAGCCTCCATGGAACCTGATAACATCATTGGCTGGATTCTACATGAGCTCAGGCATGATCTCTCAGCTCCATTAGGCACCCTATTCAGCCAATTCTTGAGTACTGGCTTCATCATAGCTGAATGGAGGACAGCCACTGTCATCCTTCTACACAAACGTTTAGCGTCCACTGACTCAGGCAATTATAGGTCCATCAACCTAACTAGCCTGATGTGCAAGGCCATGGAATGCATTATCATGGACGTTATAAACAAGAACACTGGCAACCTCCAAATTCTTGACTTCACACAGTTTAGTTTTGTCAAAGGGAGAATATGCCTGTTAAACTTGGTTGACTTCTTCGAAACAGTCACCAAAGCCATGGATGTGGGGAAGATGGTGCACACCACCTACCTTGACCTAACTAAAGCCTTTGACACTATTCCCCACTTGGGCATAATAGATAAACTCTCCCAGCTAGGCATCAGCTTGTTTGTTACCAGATGGGTTGCTAACTGACTCACTGATAGAACCCACTCAGTCAAAATAGGGGAAGCCACCTCTAGTAGTAACCCATAATGAGCTGTGTACCCTAAGGATCAGTCTCATGTCCTCTACTGTTTGAGATATACTTTTCTGAGGTGCAAGCCAAAACCAGTGGTCTGTGACTGAGCAAGTTTGCAGATGACTGCAAGCTGGGCACTGTCTTAAATTCCCTTAGTCAAGTGAACATCATCCAAGCGGGCTTCACCCAAACTAATGACTGGTGCCAGAAGCATAGCCTGAAACAGCATGCCAAGAAATGCATCATTATTCTCTTTTGTAAAAATGGCATCCCCACTAAGTATCACATTATTAGCAATGTACTAAGCACACAACCAGTCATGGGGGACGTGGGCACCCAGGTTGATAGCAACCTGACTTTTGACTACCACATTGCCTCCATTATATAGAAGGCTTTCTATATGGCCTACCTCATAAATAAGGGTATTTCATTCAGAACCAAAAATGTCATAAAATTCCTGTACTCCTCCCTTATCAGACCCATTATCGAGTACAATGCCCCTTTCGGCATGTACCTTGCCAAGCACATGCAGCAACTGGAGAGAGCACAGACATTCCTGAGCAGGAAAATCCAGGGTCTCAAACACCTATCCTCTACAGATAGGCTAAAAACCCTGTCCCTCTACTTGGTCTCATACAGACTGCTCAGAGGTGACCTGTGTCTGGCACACAAGGCCATCTCAGACCCAGCCTTGATGGAGCTGCTGTGCATCCATAAGTCAACTCCACTCATGCAACCCTCATGCAAGGCCTTAACCTGGTCTGTGACATTAACAGAACTTGTTGACAAGATAGATTTGTGACCCAAAGACTCCCCCATTTGTGGAATAGACTCCCTCTCCATATCAAGCAGAGTACCTCTCTAACCCTCTTTTAAGAGGAACCTGGACAACTGGATGGGAAACAGAAAATAAACCCTTGGGATCCCACCTGTGTCTCTGCTGGACAGGGGAAACAGGTGCTCTCTTTGAGGCAACATGGGTGAAATTCTTGGCTAGCTTTATAAGGACCTCCAGGCCACTAGCCTAGTTTCATCCTATGAACTTATCATATGAACTCATGTATATATATGTGTGTGTGTGTGTGTGTGTGTGTGTGTGTGTGTGTGTGTGTGTGTGTGTGTATATGTATATATATGAACATATCCTATGAACTCATATTCATATATATGTGTGTGTGTGTGTGTGTGTGTGTGTGTGTGTGTGTGTGTGTGTGTGTGTGTGTGTATATATATATATATATATATATATATATATATATATATATATATATATGTGTGTGTGTATATGTATATATATATATATATATATATATATATGTGTGTGTATATGTATATATATATATATATATATATATATATATATATATATATATATGTATATGTATATGTATATATATATATATATATATATATATATATATATATATATGTGTGTGTGTGTGTGTGTGTGTGTGTGTTTGCATAAATTATTATTGTCATATGCAGATATTTAAGTCACTAAGATGAAAACATGACTCAACTATTCAACTATACAGTAATGGCAACAGTAATTCATGACTGATTTATGCAGAAAAAAATATATACAGGTTCATAGATTAGTACTAGGCTAAGTGCCCTTGTGGGTTATTTTAAGCCTAGTTAATTAGCACATGTGAGAATCAAACCCTGCACCTTGTGTCTGTAAGGTAAACACTTTAAACAATATGCCATCCCCCCTTATATATATTTATTTATGTATGATTTTGCCCAGAGATGTGCATCATGCATTACACTTGACAGTGTAATGCATGATGCATTACACTTGACAGTGAGCAGGTCAATGTTGGTATAATTTGCACAAGTTTAGGAGGGAGCAATAATTCCTTAGCAAGCAGGACTGCCTTAATAAGAATAATACAAGAAATACAATGAGGTCAGTAAGTACACAAGCAATCATTTACAAATGAGCAGGAAGAGGAAGTATAAATAAAATTTCTGCAATACATTCCATTAAAGAAAGCATCTGAGTAAGCAAGCATGATCTATCAACTCTGTGCATCAGATATAAACAACCCTAAGTCATAAAAAATGTGCAAAGGCAGAGCTCAATCATAATTACTTACAAATAGTGTGGGGTAGGTGGTGGGGTGGTTGCAAGAGGGCAAACCTGACACCAAAGATGTGAGTCTGTGGGCGAGAAAGAAATCTTTCAGCAAGTATGCATTGTCTGGACCAGTAGCAATAAATTTATGTCCATCAGTAATATTTCTATAACTTGCACATTGGGTGGTTTCTCAAGATGATTTTTAATGTACGTGTGTTCATGCATGAACACAATCATAGCACTTGTGTTAACACGACATCCTAGCGTGTTGGACAGGTGTGAGCTGCGGATGGTAGAGTAGTCATTTCACTGTCTTTCCCCTCGACCACATGAACTACCTCAGCCAACAGTTAAACTGCTAGTCCCAGTGACCTGGTTAGAAGTCAGGGTGCAAACTGACAATGAATGATGTTTGCTGGACGAGCTCTCATCACAACTATATTCGTGACCATGAACACATGGCCTACCACATCTGGATGTGGATAGCACAATCACTGATAGAGCAGTGGACGTAGTGTAACTATGGGAGAAGGATCTTGCACACTGGCTACTACTTCACAATGCAGCATTTCTCAGACCACGTGGATGCTGACCGTCTCCCATCAGAAACTCCGTTACAGGCACTGCCCAATCTACTGTGTCATTCATCCTGTCCAAGGAGTCACCCACATAGTACAGTCAGTCTGACATGTCAGAATTCACAACATCCAGTACTTTGGCTATCTCTTCTGAAGCCCCGGTGATACATGCCCATGCCTCTGTGATGGCCCTACATATAAGCTGTGCAATACCTACTGGCACACCAACATCAGCAGGGGATTGAACAGCAGGCCTCCTCAACCAACATCACTATGTGTTACTTCATCCTCACAATGATGAGGGGGAGACTCAGCCAGCTCTGCAAATGAAATAGCCACACTATCCTGATCAAATGTCACCAATAACCTGTCCTATCTCTCTGATGGCTCCATGTCATGGGTATGTGTAGGCATGCTGACAGTGTCCAAAATATCGAAAGGGATGTGGGAGACAAAACCTCACTATCAGACTTACCCTCTGCATCCCATTCCACAGACTGTGCTTCTTCATCACCGCCATCATCATCAGAGGCTAACCGATACTTTGACATCAGGTGGAAGGAGTTCCACAGTACCAGTGGCAGGCTCAGCTGTGATAACAAGCAATAAACACAAGAAATCTATATAGTTTGAAAAAAAAAATATATATATATATATATATATATATATATATATATATATATATATATGTATATATATATATATATAAAACAATTATTTTGAGCATAGCATACCTGGACTTTCAGCAGTAGACACTCTTTTGTTATCATCCACCGCAGCACCTACATCAACCAAGACTCAGGAACACCCTGATAAGCTGTCTGGATCTCAAACAATCATGAGGAACACTTCTGTCTTAGTAAGTTGTGGTTTGTTAGCAGGACCACCACCAGTAGCCCTCTAATCCCATGCAATAGCAGTCAGACAGTTCTTTGTTTTGTTTATCATAACACTGGCCTGATGTCTGATTTTCCAATAATCACAACCATAGCCTCCTAAGGCATTCACATTGTTGACCACCTGCTCCCAGATACAGTCACAGTAGGACTTCTTAGCTTTGCCTGTGTGTAGCAAGTGTAAGCCATGTCAGCATAGGCATACCCCTCAACTGCCCAGATTTTAACAGAATGTCCAGATTTTTGTCTCATATTTTTGGGGTTTTGTCCCCCCATTATTTTAGGCATTGTTCAAATTTCTTGTGCTAAGAGGTTGAAAGGCATGACCATAGGGCCTGCAAAATCACCTCATTCTCTGCATCTTTGAATGTTGGTTAACGTGAGCTGGATGTCTCGGGTACCATATACCTGTATGTGATTACAAATAAGACAAAAAAAAAGGAAATTAAGCAAAGTTGTTGTTCTTCTTTTGGCTTTTCCCAGTTAGGGGTTGACACAATGGAACTCCGGTCCGCTAATGATTCTTTTATTTATTTATTTTATTTTACATTTGTTTACCAGGATAGTCCGACTGGATATATGTCCATTTTTAGTGGAGGCCCGGGGAGAAAAGCTCCAAAAAGACATTCAACAAACTGTTCCAGTTTTACAGTTTAAAAAACAAAACACAAATAAAAGGAATTTTACACAGATGTAAACAAACACAAAAACAGATACACAAACAAATTACTACATTTTTATTCAGATGGAAAATTCCAGACAATGTTTTTTAAGAATGATAGGATATCGAATGCCTAGTAGGCTAACCTGGTAGCAGATCCAATGAGATCATAGGATTTATAAGTTAAGAAACAATAAAGTGTAGGCAGAAGTCCTCCATGTGCAAATGAGTGATGGTCAGAGTTAGTTTGGATTAGGAGAAGGACATAGCCATTGTTTTTTAAAGTACTGAATCAGGCTTTTCTTGAACTGAGGTAGAGAGAGTTCAGATGTAAGATTAGCAGGAAGAGAATTCCAAGTTTTGCCAACAGAGTTAGCAAATAGAGATTTACTGGCTGTGTTGTTGGATTTGAGAGTTTGAACTAGTAGTCTTTCAGATGAATGAAGTGCGCTGAGGTTACTGTAGGGGGTGATGAGGTTTTTTAAGTACGGGTGTATTATCTGGTTGGTACAAGATCTTGTGTGCAACTATTAGTTGGTTAACCTGAAGTAGGTTAGGCAGTTCAAGCCATCCTAGTAGATTTAGGTTATGACAGTGATGAGTTCTGTAGACTGCATTAGTAGCAAATCTAGCAATGTGATTATAGCTGCTATAAAGTTTATTAAGGTCAGTTTTGCTGAGGTTTGTAAATAGAGGGGAAGCATAGATGAGGGTGGAGAGTAGATGTGTACAAGCAATTACAGTTCTGGCTAATGATGTTAGGAAGGGCTTGCTGCTATATAGTGAGCCAAGTTTTTTATCAACTGTTTTAATAGTTTTATTGATATGCAGATCACACTTAAGGTTATTATCTATTATAACTCCTAACAGTTTGGTTGAGGAATCTGGGGAAATAATGGTGCCATTGTTGGATTTTAATGTGAATGTTATAGGGGCAGACCTGTGAGTAGGGGAGAAAAGCAGCAGTTTGGTTTTATTAGGATTTAACATGAGACGATGGTTAATGAGCCAATTTTCAACTGTGTTAAAAGTGTTTTGGGATAGAATCTGCACCTCTGTAGGTGAAGTGTCGGAGCATACTAAAGTGGAGTCATCCACATATTAAATGCATGTTGCATTTGAGATGACCTTATACAAATCATTGATGAAAATGGAAAATAATAGTGGACCTAGTATGGAGCCTTGGGGTACTCTGAGAGTGATGGGTAAAAGGGTGGATAGTTTGCTCTGCCGTAGGACAGCCTGTAGTCTACCACTGAGATATGATTGAAACCATTGGATGGCCTGGTCCTCTAGGGAGATGGATTTCAAAGTGTTTATGAGTATTTGGTGGTTTACTATATCAAAGGCTTTTGAAAGATTGATAAAGACAGCAGCGGAACATTTATTATTGTTTCAGTGTTGATTATTGACATTAGAGAACAAGAGAAGGGCTGAGGTTGTACTATGGAATGGTCTAAAGCCATGTTTGGTGTTAGCTAGAAGATTATTATGGATAAGATAGTTCAGGAGTTGGTTGTGGATGCATTTTTCCATAATTTTAGCCAAGAGTGACAGAATACCTATGGGTCTATAGTTTGAAAGTTCAGTAGAGCTGCCCGGTTTATGGAGTGGGATATCTTCCAGATGGAGGGAATGGATGCTTCAGTTATAGTTCTATTGATCAAGATAGTAATAGAGTATGCTATGGCATTTGCAGCTTTTTGTAGATTTTCTGCAGGGAGGAGATCAGCTGACAGGGTGTTAGGCTTTAGTTTTTTTAAGCACTTTTTGGACCAAAGATGTGCAAACTGGCTTGAAGTTAAAGGGGAGTTGGTAGCAGGGTATAGTGGCCAGAAAATATGGGCATCCAGGGGATAATTGGTTAGCTACATTCTGGATGGTTGTTTTAAAGAAACTGTTAAAGGTATTGGCAATTTCTGTTGGGGGCTTTGGTTAGAATCCAAGGGGTAGGAGTGGAAGACTGTCCTAGGCTAAGGAGCTTGTTTATACCTACACAAAACTTTTGTGGCTTGTTTTGGTATTTTTCTTTCTAAATGACAGTAATAGTTTTTCTTGTCTAATGTGGTGGATTTTTTGTTTCATTTCTTAGCTGTCTGTATCTAAGTTGATCTATGTTTTTTTTGTGGTCCTTGAAGTGGCCCAAGCCCTATTTCTAAGTAACATTTTATGTCTGGTTTCTTTTGAGAGCCAAGGAGAAACTTTTGTTTTGGTTCTAATATTCCATGCTGGTGCATGGGTTTCAAGGATGGATAGGACTTTGGTATTAAAGTAATTTACTGCTTTTTCAAGTGGTAATTGTTTCAGAACTGACCAATTGCAAGATTCTAGTCATTTTGGAAATATAGCAGTTGAAATTCTTATTGTTCCTTATTGTTTTAAAAATGGAGTGGTTCTGGATATCAGCTTTTTGCCTGATTAAATAGGTGAGGAGGTGATCACTTACATAAACAGGCAGGGTCCCGCTATTGTATTTGAGGGGATGGGTGTTAACAAGAATCCAATCCAGAATACTTGCTTTATTGCTGGGTTTGCTGATCCTAGTGGGGAAGGATATGACCTGTGAAAATCCATAAAGGTTTATGTGGTGAGTGCGGGGTTCTGAGGAACACACGTTCCAGTCTATGTTGAAGTCGCCAAGTACAATGGTTTCTTGGGGGTAATTGCTGGATAACCAAGGTAGGATATCTTTATGGGTATTTATGTTATTGTCTGGGGAAATATACACACAGATGAGATTTATACATTTGTTCTTATTAATGTGGAGCTTAGTGATAAGAATTTCAGCATTGCCAAACAGGGATGTTTGCAGGGCATTATTGGACACTTCAAGCATAGATATGTACAGAACAGCTACTCCACCTCCCTTTCTATTGGTTTCATCAAGCCTTAGGATGTTATAGCCTGGTGGTATAACTTCTTTATCTGATGTAGAAGGTTTTAGTAACGCATAGTATGTCTGGGTAAAGAGCATCTAAGAGGGCATGTAGGTGTTAAATCTTATTGTTTACACTTCTGACATTTAGGTGACTGATCAAGAGTGAGTTTGGGGGTTTGTCTAAGATTTGTGTAGTAGTGGGATAGTTAGTAAAGGACCTACTGCCAGTGGATGAGGAAGGGCCAGGATTTGGGTGGATATCTCCATCCATTGTCAAGTTGCATTGTAATCTGATTGTGAGCTTCCAGATTTTAATTGGGTTCCTATTAGAAGACCAAAGACGCATTCTTTCAAATGTGTCTTGGTTGAACTTAAAAGACTGAAATGGCAAAATATTGAAGCAGCTTTTAAGTGAATTCTTTCCCTGGGAAAGAATTTGCTTGGCCGCTTCATTACTTTGCCGTTTTCGGCACTGTACTGTGGTCTCGGAGTTGGTATATTTAAGTAGGGGGTGGGGGTACAGCCCCCCACATTATGGGGTGTGGGGGCAAAGCCCCCCACTTAACGTAATGTTTAAAGTGTTTTTTTAATTTATTTATTTTTTTGTTGGAATGGTGATTTTTTTTTCCCTTGGAAAAAAATCACTGTTCTGACAGTTTGACATTGTAAGCTTTCACTTACATAGGGTCAATTAATCACTGTTCACTTTTTTAAGCATTTGGTGATCTAAAATAGACCCTTTTAATTAATAGACTTTGGTATCTTTTGGTTTTAGGGTTGGCATATCTTGTTCTAATGGGATGCTGATACCTAGTAAGTAAGGAGTTAAATGGGAGAGGATGTATTAAGTGTTCAAGCTTGTGTGGAGTTATAAAAGTGGAGGTTTGGCCTTTTGGGTAGTGGAAACCTGGGTATGTATTATATTCATAGACAGTAAGAAGATATGGGAAAGCAGAAAGGGTAGCAGAGAGTACAGTGGTAGTATTTTAAGTGGTTTCATTGCAAGTAACATTGGGATTATTGAGGTTGACGTGTCCCCTGTTTAAACCTTTTAAGACAGGATAGAAAGGGTAAGTACTGGAGAGCCTATTGATGACCTGGATATAGCTGATTGGTTGAAGAAAGAGGCTCATAGATTGGTACTAGGTTATCAGCCCTAGGGCCTGTACAAGCCTAGCCATATCAATTCCCTGGCTATTTCTTCCCACAGTATTTACTTCCCTTGACCCCCATCTAGCAGGGTGACTGATGTGATCCCCAGGGTAAATTTCCTATCTCCCATCCAGTTGTCAAAGTTCCTTTTGAAGAGGGTCAAGGAGGCGCTCTGCTTGACATGTATGGGCAGTCTATTCTAGAGTATGGAGAGTCTCTGGATCAGGAACCTATCCCTCCAGCATGTTTTGTTCATTGTGATGACAAGATTTAGGTCCTTGGAGCATGTGGCTCTGATGGATTGGGATTTCTTTAAGTGTAGCATGTCCAACAGCACTGGGTTTGACATGGCCTTGTATGTTAAGAAGAGATTGCCTCTGAGTAAATGATATGCGACAGAGTATAGCTGGAGATTTTTTTAGTCGGTCAGCAATGGGCATCTGGTTTAGGCCTGTGATTCTTTTAGTAAGGTGTTTCTGCAGCCTTTCCAGTTGTTGCAGATGTCTTGTGAGGTGCATACCAAATGGGGCATTGTATTCTATGATGGGTCTAATGAGGGATGAGTACAGTGGGACAATGACCTCCTTTTTTTTGGATGAAAAGCCTTTAGCGATGAGGTGTGCCACATAGGATTTCCTGACTGATGTGGCGATGTGGTTATCGAAGGTGAGACCACTATCCACCTGTGTTCTTAAGTCTCTTATCACACTTCCAGTGTTTAGTGTACTGCCACCTATGTGGTAATTCATGGGTATATGTTTTTTTCCCAAAGGGGATAAGTATACACTTCTTGGCATTGAACTTGAGCCCATGGCTCTGGCACCAAGCATCTGTTTCTGTAAGGCCCTTTTGTAGAATATCCACATCATTTGGGGATTCAATAATGGCTCCCAGTTTGCAGTCATCTGTGAACTTTGTTGGCCAGAGTGCCTTAGTGTTGGCCTGTACTTCAAAGAAGTAGATGCCAAACAAGAGCGGTCCCAGGACTGAACCCTGAGATACTCCACTTGTCTGGAGCTGGACAAGGCAAAGGAGGTATCATTGTAACACTATATATTTAGCACCACTATGGGCGAGTGGGATTTGGGGTCAGGGTGGGGTGCAGAGCAAGCCCAAGCACAGCGTGGATGAGCGGAGCAGGGCCAAACCAGACCACAAGGTAGTAAGGGTCTGTGTATACTGCATGAGTGCACTGGAGCTAAAAGTAGGTTCTTTCTTACTTTCTATTAGGTTCCTCTCCTCCTTTTTGTAACAATTTGTCTAAAGAGTTGCATTTGTTGTGTTTTATAGTTTTATGGCTATGAGAGTAAATTTCACTTTTATGCCCTAGTAAGACATTTAGCGTTCAAGAGCTCACACGTACAGCATTAAGCTTTCTTGAGCAGTTTTCCACTGAGGTATTCTTTAATGGGTAGTAAGGGGCTTAGTAAGCCAAATCAGGTAGTAAAGGTTTTCTAAGCTATTGATTGGAAGGGAGCTATTAGTGCTTCAGACCCAGTCCAGCTTTGCAATATCTAAAATGGTGCCTGCCACAAGTAATGTTTATTAACTTTGGTATTGGCTTAAGGTAATAAACAGGGAAGGGGAGGGGGAAACAAGAGTGTGGGTTCGGAGTTCTTTTGTACTGATGTTAATGAGCCAAGATCCAGTCAAAGACAAGTTTGTGTTTAAGAAAAACAATCAAAATTGACCAAGAACTACTATGAAGCTATAAGTCATTTCTTAACAATTTATTAGGTGGAAAAACAGCATAACCTTGTATGTGCAGGCTACTGTGCTCTCAATTAAATTAAACATGCACAGTATTTGATCAGTTATGGATACTATTTGCTAACAGAAGTGAATAAAAAAGACATGGAAGATGAGTGTGTGTGTGTGTGTGTGTGGGGGGGCTGCTTACAAGCCAAAGCAGAGTGCTCTCCAGGGGATAATGAATATTAGCTCAAACAGGTAGACACGTACACAAAGTTAACTTTAGCTGTTTGTGTTTGCAGACAGTTCAGACCCAGACTGTGCTTTTCATATAACAGTGTATCCACTGGTCTTTAAAAAGAAATACAAATGAATATATGCAGGCATAATGAATAAAAGAAACTGAAACATATGATGATTTAGGACAAAAAACAGATAATACACAATAAAAATTCTCACTCCGCAAAACGTTAAATTAATAATAATACTAAAACTCTGTAAGGTTGACAAGTAATGTGTAACTCCATCATAGCTAGCAACATTAACAAAATATTGTAATTAAAATGAATGAAGTAAAACATTCTTACAATTTGTGATCTTTCCTTCTACTGATGTCAGGCATACTAATGCAACCCAACCATTGCTAACAGTCATATGACGCAGATTTATAATAACTGTACAGATTTCTCAGAGAAATGTTGTTATAAAGGTAGATACCCCCTATTTTTCTTGGGTTTTCTTAAAAGACATACATGCTGTATCAACATCAATTGACAAAACACAGACAGCAAACCATGGTATTGTGAAACATAAGTCATCAGTAATGTAAAAATAAATTTTTTTGTAAATAAGCATCACATACTATTACAAAATATGTAGGAAAGTACACGGACAATTACAATTCCAGCAGTGAAACAGCAGTGTCAGGGTCTCTTGATCCAGTCTCCTCTACTATGATACAAGTGCCTTACCAAAATGATTAGCCTATATAGAGAAGTTTCACCCTTCTGAGTCATGTGAATATGCAAATCAGGTGTGAAATCATTAGCATTGATGAATCTTGCAATCTGCACTAAGTGCTGAGCAGAGAAACATGGTATGAGGAACTATAAAATTCCATATGCACACACACACACACACACACACACACACACACACACACACACACACACACACACACACACACACACACACACACCTTAAAAGTACAAGAATAAACACTGACAAGTGTTCCTGCATGAGTAATTAGCATTTCACACTCCTGCTCGCTTGATGTGCACTTACTGAGGCTGTGTTAGGGAGAAGAGAGTTACCAAAAAGTTAGGCATTACATTGACTGACATGGAAGATAACCTTTATAAGAATTGTATTACTAAATGGCTATGATCACACTGTGCCTCTGTGTAAAAAAGTTGTCTGTAATTGAAATGAACTGCATAACATTTCCATATACAGAAATCAAAAGCAATACAAATGACATTGCATTCATGTTAAAAAGCATAACAATGGTGCTCACAAAACAAAGAGAAGAAAACAAATGTAGTATTGCAAATATTGGTTATTGTGACAGGAAGTATTAGCTTAACTATTCCAAATATGACATTCAGCTACACACCCACTAGCAAATTGCAAAAGACAACTATGAGAAAATGCTTATATTGTACTTTTAATGTATAGTCATACAATGTCATATCTATAGTATATATAATCTACTTTCTCTACATCATAACATGTCTGTTTTTGTGACAAATATTGAAAATAATCTCAAATGTGTCTTAATAATGCATTGGTTTCAAGGTTCAAATCCAGAGAAATTGCTGTTTAAGCACATGTTCATGTTATATGACAACAGACAAATGCTCTAGTTCTGATGTGACAAGCAGATATGAAAAGAATGAATGCATAAGATTAATGATGCAATGGCTCTGTTCATTGCTAGATATGCCCTTCAGTTTTACTTATAATTTATTTCCATACTTATTATTTTATTCATTTTATTCTTTTTACATGTGTGTGCAGTTTGGCACTGCACAATCGTAGTTCATGGCTGAAGGCAAAGATGAACATTTTAATTTGGGCTGCCCTCCATAGCACAAATGAGCATGTTGCTATTGTGCTGCTTTCAGCTTTCTAGATATGAAGAAAATGCACCTGTCAGGCAGCTGTCTCTGTGGCACAAGCTGTAAATACATTGAGTTGGGAGCAAAAACAGTGGTATTGGGGGTTCAAATTGATATTGGGGAGTTCAAATCTACAGTACTGATAATTTTCCTTATGGTGTCAAATGATAGATCGACACACATTTTGTGATCTGAGTTGAACAACTTAAGTCTGTGCGACAAATGCTGAATATATTACCTGTAGTCCTAGTAAATTGGTGTTACCATTGTTTTCTTGCAGGAAATGAAAATATTCTTCATGTGAGTTACAACATTTGCTATGCATGATGTAAAAAATGCCATTTTTTAAGTTATGAGAACAGAAGATACATTTATTAACATGATGAATGAGGAAATATGTAGAATTATTATAGATTAGCTGTCAGTACAGCCTAAGTATTAATTATGACAGTAATACATTTCTCTTTCAAAGTAAGTTATTATTACTTACATGTGGTGCATCACAAATGAGAAAATGTAATTTTCTGCATGTCCCCTTTCTGAATAATTGACATTACCTGAAGCCCTGATGATGTAGTCCCAGCTAGGACAGGCAGCAGCCATACCCCCTATCTAACCCTGTAACCACCATACCTTTCTATTCCTTTATTGTAACCTCTTTCTAACTGTTAAATATCACCATCCTTAGTCCTAGACTTGCCAGCTCCCATAAAGACCTATCACTGTAATATACTTTCTGTCCACTAGGTGGCACCCATATCCAATTCTACTGTTTTATGCCTATCCCACTTTCTCAGAGTATCTCTATATTATATCTCTGATTTCCTTTACTTGTTCTTAACGTTATCCAACCTTTCCTTCTACACTTACAGTCATCACCTAGCTATCCTCTTAAACTCTCTACCATTGTACTACTTATCTCTGTACTTACCCATACCGAACTTACCTTCAGTAGTCAGATTTTTCATGATTGTTCTTCCTGAGCTGCTCTACTACTTGTCTCTACCCGCTCCTTTCTCCCTGTTTGCCCACTCTGCTCCGCTACCCTACCCCCAATCTCCACCCACCTCAGTACTCCTAGTCATATACTACATAGCCACATCCTCTTCCCTGTCTAATCAATCACAAGATAGCCATACCCTTCTTCCCAAGCACCAATCACCTGGAACAACTCCATAAGGTTCCTAACCTATTCCCACCCAATCTATCCAATCCCTACCTCTCCCACCTTAACCCCCACCTTTCACTAATTACTCTTATTTACAATTCCTTACCTCCTATTTCACACATTACAATTACATCATCCCAATGTCTAAACTACCTACCCCAAGACATATAAAACTCTTACTTTTTCTCATACTACTACCTTCTCTAACAGCAGCCTAGCTTCTAACCTCCTATGAATACCCAATATGCCCACAATTGCACTACCCCTCTAAGCATACAGCCATACCAGCTTTTGTTCTCTCTCTAAACCACTTAAACATCGCATCTACACCCAGCTACCTACTAACAAAATATCATAGATTAGCCCACATTAGGTATGCCTATTTAAAAACTAAGAAGTCTCCAGATCTATACTGTAAACTCCGAGATCCTAGATTTGGACTACAAGTTCACTCACTAATAGATGGAGACATTCACCCAAACCCAGGCCCAAGAAAAACTTTTACCAACCACGCACATATTCCTCATGCCTTTATTAAACAAACCCCCTCCAAACCTCCCAACTCACTCTTTATACCACATCTCAGTATACGTAGCTTAAATAACAAAGTTGCTCAACTCCATGCTCTCTTGGAAATACACTCATTTGACATCCTATGTTTGACAGAAACTTGGTTAAAACCTGTAACTCAAGACAATGAATTCATCCCACTCGGATATAATATCTTAAGACATGATTGTATAGCTAAAAAGGGAGGGGGGTAGCTATTATATACAAAGCAGGGTTGCTAGTTACTGCTTATGACTGCAAACCACCTCAAGATATCAACACCGAAATCCTTATTTCTAAATTTCAGCTTAATACTCATAAATCCATATATATCATCTGTATTTATCTTCCTCCTGGTAATAATACCAACACCCTAGAAAATATCCTAAGCAGGCTATCACTAAACTTCCCACAAGAAACTATGGTCCTTGGAGACTTTAATATTGACTGGAAGTGGTTGAGCAATGAACAATCTACTACCCACATTAACCTATATGTTTTTTCTCAAACCATTACCTTCCCAACCAGGATAAATAAACCCAATAATAAAGAAAGTACCTTAGATTGGATACTTATAAATAACCATCACCAAACATATGAAGTAGGGACCCTCCCTGACAATGTAAGTGACCACTCACTTACTTATATTATTAGGCATAAGATATATATACCCTTCCCACGCACATTCAGGACAACCCAGACCAATAAAAACTTTAACCCAGATCTCTTCCAAAGTGAACTTAGGGCATGTAACTGGTCACCCATAAAATAGCTCCCACTGGAGGAAGCTGTAAAATACTTTAATTTTAAATTCCTAGCCATTCTAGATCACCATGAACCAATCTGTTCTACCAGAATTAGGACTAAACCTGCCCCATGGCTCTCAAAAGATACCAGGCAAAAAATCCTACTTAGAAATAAATACTGAGCTAAATGGCGAGCTTCTAAAAACCCTGTAGATAAAGAAACATTTAGACAGCTGAGAAACAACACAAAAAAGTCATACTAACAGATAAAAGAAACTTTTACTTACAACTCTAACAAACTCACCCAAATAAACCTCAAATGTTTAGGGCAAGCATAAATAAGCTTCTTCACCCAGGTCACTCCATTACACCAACCCCACAAGGCTCTGACCATGAAAATCCCAAGCAAACTGCCAATGCCTTCAATACCTTTTTCACAGAGGCCATTCAAAATCTTGCCAATCAGCTACTACCTGATAGCTTAACTTTGCTAGGCTCCAGTACTACCCCACCCCCCTCATTTCACATGCAACCAGTCCCAACATCATGTATTCTCACCCTTATCCAAAAACTTAAACCAACTACCCAATCAGCTGACCAACTACCTGCTGAATATCTGCAAATAGCAGCCAAATCTATAGCCTATCCCATTTCCATCCTGATTAACAGAAACATAATAGAAGGCAACATCCCAACTATCTGGAAAGTCTCTCACATTATCCCCCTGCATAAAGGTGGTAACTCTAAAGAATTTTCTAATCACTGCCCCATTGCCTTACTTTCTCCTCTGGCAAAAATAATGGAAAAATGTATCCACAGTTAACTACTAGACCACCTAATCCAAAATAACTTACTTTCTAAATGTCAGCATGGATTCAGGCCATTCCACAGTACTACCACTGCACTCTTATCCTTTTCTGACTGCATTAATAAAAACCGTAACAATATTCTTTCCTCTGCACTCTTTATTGATCTCTCAAAAGCATTCAATATGGTTAACCACCAGATACTTATCAATATCCTCAAATCCCTTTCACTAGATGCATTAGCTATGAAATGGTTCCAATCCTACTTAGATAATAGACAGCAGTCTGTGCTATAGGACAACAATCTATCTCCCCATCTCCCCATTACCCTTGGTGCTCCTCAAGGTGTCATATTAGGACCTCTTCTTTTCTCTATTATTATTAATGACCTTCACTCTGTAATTCCTCAAGCAACCTGTATGCAATATGCTGATGATTCCACATTGATATTCTCAGCCACTTCTATATCTGAACTACAGTACCTAACCCAAAAGGTATTTAATACAGTAAAACAATGGTTTACACAGCGCTGTCTCCTCTTGAACCCCCCCCAAAAAAAACAAAATGTTGCTCTTCACCGCTACCTGGAAGTCTTCCCCAGTAGATTTCACTGTCATATCTAATAATGGTACTCTCATATCTCCAGATCCAACTACCAAACTCCTTGGAATAACAATAGACAACAACCTTAACTATGACACTCACATTAACAACACAATTAAAACCGTAAATAGAAAACTGGGCTCCCTCTATAGGATCAAACCATTTCTTACCCCAGCAGCCAGAATAACTATAGCTCACACCCATCTAATCTCTACAGTTCTTTATGTCTCACCTATTTATACTAATCTGTCAAAACATAACCTCAACAAACTTGAAACATCCTACAATAACATTGCCAGATTTGCCACTGGCAATCCTTTTAGAACCTACCACTGTTACAATTTAAATCAGCTGGGATGGCTTGAGCTTCAAAATCAGCTAAAATTTCACCAACTTACCACTGCACACAAGACCCTTTCCCAACCTACTAATACTCCAATACTTTCTACACTCATAACCCCCTACAAAAATCTTAATACCTTACTTCAAATAAACTACTTGTTTGTATAAGTAAATCCAACAACCTGGCCAGAGACTCTGTTCTCTAACACTGTTGGAAAAAACTGGAACCTACTTCCCAGGGAACTTGCATCATTGTCCTCATTATCATCTTTCAAATATAAACTGAAATTATACCTTACAACACACTGGTTATGCCCCTGTACTAACCCTGACTAACTTCCCCTATCTATTACTACTAGCTACTGCTTCCCAGTACTTCTCTGTACTATGTCAAATTTCCTTGTTATCAAAGAGAATTTTGTCTTGTAGACAATACCAATGTCTGTAGTGTTATCACTAATATTGTTTGTTAACTGTATGTGTGTTATATTAGTGATATACTTGTTGAATGAGTTGTAATCATTTCTTACATTATGTAATGTATCAACATTTTATTACAATTGTGATCTTGGAGCTTTTCTCCTCGGGCCTCTACTGAAAATGGACATATATATCCAGTTAGACTAGCCCGGTCAACAAATGTAAAATAAATACATAAATAAATAAATAAAATAAAATGTGAGTTCTGTTTAAGCAATCTAATGGATGACTGTGGCAGGGTAATGCCATAAGAGCTCTGGTTATTTTTATTTTTTTAATTTACAATTTGGGTTGCTACTTTCTCAAATGCCCAAAGTGTGACATTTTTTGCAGAAATGTGTGATTTTGCAGGACGAAACATACTCACGGCAAGTACAAAGGATAGAATGTAATTGTTTTTGCTAAAATAAAGGATTATTCTTGTAGCATTTGAGCAGTTTATGCTATTCAACAACATTTAGTTGATTCAGAACCAAACTAACTGCTTTAATGCAGCTGTTAAAGAAAGCATAGGAAATATTGTTGCCCTAAAATCTCAGGATATTTGCCATATTTTAGTTTTTTTGCAGGAAACAACCACCCAAAGAGGGACTGTTCCTTGCAAAGTGGGACAGGTGGTAACCCTATTTACAAATGTATTTATTTATTTTTCTGGCTTTTTGCATTTTTACATGGTCTGGCAGTGTGCAACAATGGTTCACATTGGAAGGCAAAAGCTAAAAAAACAAAATATTTGGAATACAATCAGTAGCACAAATGAGACTGGTGTTTGATGTGCTTCTGTTAGCACTCCAGACAGTATGGAGGGTAGAAAATGCACCTCTCAGATACCTATCAATCTGGCACAAGGTGTAATTGCAGTGAGTTTAGAGAAAGAGGGCAGGTAATGCAGGGTTTGAAACCACTTTACAGATATTTTTACTGAGAGGATCAGAATGAGATTTGTCACAAGCATTTGATTAGCAATGTAATGCTAAACAGAAATAAGTATCATGGGGATGTTTTTTGCAACAAATGTTTCATTAATGTTTGCTATATAGCTCCAATGTCATACTTATAAAGTATGTTACCCATGACAATGATATTCACTTACACATGAATGATATATAAAATAGTTTTGTTATAATTATGAATCATCACATATCATAAATATGGGTTTAGAACAATCTTATGTCATGTAAAGCATGTATGGAAACTACCAGAACATGTATTACTCAGATCATGCAACTGCATGATTCTGAAATGTGCTTACGACCACAAACACTGCCTTTTACATACAAGTACAGTATCATGAATACTTAAAGCCACATGTATATAGGCATCCCTTAAGTACATCTCCATTCATTTTAAAATGAATGTATCTCAACTCACCACTCAAAAAAAGGAAGTTCTTCTGTGGCACTGACAATTATCAAGCAAAGGTTACCATTTTATCCCTTTTCTTATGGGTTTGATTTCAATGTGGTACTAGTCAACTGTACTAGTGTGCAAGTGCCAACAGCACAATATATCACAATTAATAACATTTTTACCTCCAACCACAATGATTGTAACAAAGATCATAAAGCACTTCAGTGTTTAACACTGGAACATGTGTCAACAGGGTGAGCACCACACGTGGCCAAATTTCACTGCCATATTTCACACCTTTTTTGGGTTTTTTTTAATATAATTATTACCATTGCCTCTGCCAAGCCATGTTTGTGCTTTTGTTGCACAAATGTAGCTGGCAAGGCTGTTACTTGCAAGATCTGAATTGGATGCCAATGCAGATACATAGCTATAGGTGTACTTCTGTAGACATGGCTGGTAAAGCTCTGGATGGTGCTCCATTTAGTGCACAGAAGTGGTGTGAACAGGAGTCTAGGATCTTTGTGGCACTCCGCATCAAGTGCTGTAGCTATAGCCTGCAGCAGGGAGACTATACCGGGTCTCAGTATAATGCTGAGGCTTGAAATAGCTTGGCCAAGGCTATCTCCAGTGCAAATTGAATTTCATGTCCTGGGGAATAATGTCATCACCATTACAGTGACATGCAGAGATGCAAGCATCTCCTGAGCAGATGGGTGGATGAATTTAAGACCACAAACACCCCTCTGTTGTGGAAGTATAGTCACCCATCACTAGTAAATAATATTGCATGGATTAGCTAGCCAATACATTTATTCATTATGCTTTCATATCTTCATTGGTTCATAGGTTCATAGGTGTGTACTAGGCTAATGGCCCTGGGGCCTTTACAAGCCTAGCCATAGGATTTCCCTGGCATAGTGCCACCTGACCTTAGTTCCCAGTGCCTCTGTCGAGAAGAGCCACTGGAGTTATCCCTGGGACGAATTTTCTGTTTCCCATCCACTCATCATATTTCTCTAGAAGTGGGTCAGCCAGCTGCTCTGCTTGACATGTATGGGAAGTCTATTCCATAGCATGGTCAGTCTCTGGGTTGTGAACCTGTCCCTCCAGCATGTTCTGTTAATTGTGGTAATGAGGTTGAGGTCTCTGGAGCGTGTGGTGTGGAAGGATTAGGATTTTTTTAGATGTAACATTTCTAACAGAGCTGGGTCAGACATGGCTTTGTAAGTCAAGCAGAGATCGACTCTAAGTATGTGATATGAGACAGAGAATAGTTGGAGTTTTTTGAGTCTATCCATATAAGACAAGTGTTTAAGGCCTAGGATCCTCTTTGTGAGGTACATTTGTGGCCTCTCCAGTTGTTGCAGGTGTCTAGTGAGGTACATGCCAAATGGGGCATTGTACTCAATGATTGGTCTAATGGGGGAAGAGTAGAGGGAGGCAATAACCTTTTTCTTCCTGGATGCAAAACCCTTACTAATGAGATATGCCACATAAAAGGACTTTCTGACCACAGTGACAATGTGGTGATCAAAAGAGAGGTTGTTGTCAACCTGTGTTCCCAGATCTCTTATAATGCCTTCTGTGTTCAGTGGACTACAATCAATGTGGTAATTCATAGGAACCGGGTTTTTCCCAAAGGGGATGACGACACATTTTTTGGCATTGAACTTAAGGCCATAGTTCCGACACCAGTTGCTGGTCTCAGTAAGGCCATTCTGCAGGATGTCAACATCACTTGGGGAGTTAATAATAGCTCCCAACTTGCAATCGTCTGCGAACTTTGTTAGCCAGAGTCCCTTTGTGTTGGCCTGGACTTCAGAGAAGTAGATACCAAACAGGAGAGGACCCAGGACCGAACGCTGCGGGTCTCCACTCATGACTAGTCAGCAGTCTGACTTGGAGTCAGCTACTTTCACCCTGTGGGTGGGTCTGTGAGCCAGTTTGCAACCCACCTAGTGATATAGGGGCTGATGGCTAGCTTAGTGAGTTTTTCTATAATTCCTGAATGGGGAATGGTATCAAAAGCCTTGGCCAGATCAAAGTAGGCTTTATGAACCATCTTGTCCTCATCCACAGCTCTGGTGACTGACTCATAGAAGTCAACCAAGTTGAGCAGGCATGATCTACCCTTCACAAAACCAAACTGTGTAGGATCCAGAGTCTGGAGATTCCCTATATCTTTGTTTATTATGTCCATGATGATGCATTCCATAGCTTTGCATATCAGGCTCGTCAAGCTAATGGGGCGATAGTTCCCAAGGTCTGTAGTTGCTCATCCTTTGTGGAGAGGGATGACTGTAGCAGTGCACCATTTGGTAGGGACAAAGCCTGAAGTCAGGCTGTGACTGAACAGGGCACACAGGTAAGGTGCCAGTTCACTCTGTAGTTCATGTAGAACACAGCCAGGGATATTGTCAGGTCCCACAGAAGCTGTATTCTTGGCCTTGGACAGTGCTGTTTTAACCTGTACAGCAGTAATACTGGATGTGTGGAAATCTACTGGCATTGTGATTGGTCCTTTGGGGGGGTAATGTTGGGACTGAATCTGTCATATGTTTGCTACATATGTTTTGAACCCACCACTATCCCCCTTATGTCCTCATCATGTTTCTGCTCTCTTAGCCCTTCCTGATCCATATTGAAAACACTTTACAGTGCAAAGCAATACCTCTAAAGTGTAAAGAATTTCAAAGGATATCCACCTTTCTGCATCTGAATATGTGGTGTGTTCATTACATCATGTGTGAATTTCTGTCAATTCACTGAGGACTGAAGTCATTACATAATGACATGCATTTTATTTTCGGACTTTATATAGGTTGGAAAATGCACAATTGTATGGCTTTTCTCACTCACTATCTTTTGCCTTTGTATGTATAGAGCCTAAATTAATCATCATGATAATAACCCTAAGAGTAACACACAGCAAAGATGTGCAGAAATGTCCCATAAACAAATCCCTTAGTATGTCTCTATCCTTGTCTCCAAATTTTTCTGTTTCATCAAGCTTTTTCCACAGCATTTGTGCTATACCTGGCACTGAGCACTGAGCAGCACCTGTAACTTATGGGAAATGGCAGTATATACTTATTGGAAAATCTTCTGAGTTTTCGCCTTAGCTGCATTACTCTAATGACCATCATGCCCATCATGCTACTGTGCTTAGCCTCGCTGTGCTATGTAAAGATAGGCTGATATCACTGTCATAAGACTTATTATCATCTCTTGAACAGGCTGTCAAATTGAACATACACCATAAGGGATGTTCCAATTATAAATAATGTTATGAAGCTTGCTGCCCACAAGCATCTTTGCTTCATAGTGTTTCCATTATTCTGGTTATTTAACAGCATTCACATGTTTGGTCTGTCATGCGTTTCATAATCATTCACATATCATCCAATAAATTTCTGCAGGACATTAGTTGCAATCAAGCCTTTATGTGTTAACATTCATACTACAATAGGCGCATTTGGATACTATTACTACTATATACACATAAGGTGATAGGATGTTGTTTCATTTCCATACATGTTAATTATGACTCATGCATATCTGTTGTATATATATTGACTTTATTACTCAATCATGTCATACAAACACCCACAATTGCATAACAATAATTGCAAAATGACTCAAATATATGGACAGTTACCAGATATGAGGTCTGTGTAGCGATACGTCTAAATCATCCATATACTATAATGGTTAATGTGAGGCCATGAGAAATGTGTAAATTGTAACAAATAAAACCTTAAGATAACACTTCTCTGTACTGCTTTTGATCAGAATAAGACCTATTTGTATGCTTACTTCCTTATTTATATGAAGCTTTGCATGAAACACTAATTCTAATTCCTGTTCTAAATTCAGCATTTCAAGATGTAATTACACACGTGCTAATACTTTGCCATCAATCGTAGAAATGAGCTTGTCAGTGATGCACATCTGGGAGAGATTTAAAAAAATATGTGAGTGGATTTTATAAATTATGCATGCATTAATGGACTGTTATACGTAAGATATGTGGATTTCAGTGTGTTGTTGACTAAATATGTCATTCTGTAGTTATGTCTGCACTCCAACACTTAAACAGGGAAACGGTATACAATGCTGCAGAACCTTTTCATACATAATTCATGAATGGTATTAAACAGTGCAGTGTCATGTTTCTGATCTATCTGACTCTGTTTAGACTGCTCATTGTTCAGGCATGAACACATACAAATGAAAATGACACTACAAATGACTACTGTTTGCATACCACCATGACAAGTGAACACTTATGAATGTTTGGTTGCCAATCTGTTGCGAGTACAATGCCTGCAGTCACATAGACAACAGACTCAACCTGAGGGGCATCCAATAATTACTGTGATCTATAGCAAATACATTTTAATCTCACTCCAGGCTACTGTGTGTGTGTGTGTGTGTGTGTGTGTGTGTGTGTGTGTGTGTGTGTGTGTGTGTGTGTGTGTGTGTGTGTGTGTGTGTGTGTGTGTGTGTGTGTGTGTGTGTGTGTGCGTGTTTGTGTGTACCCCTGCAAAACAACTGCCATGCCCTCATGAGCTATCCACCTGCAATGGTTATGCACTTGTTGGCCCTGTAACTTGCTGCAGGCTTCCACACTGCCCTCTTCTACAAGGTCTGATGATGTCATCCACCTTAAGACTACCAGCTGATAGTGTAGCATCAGAACGTAAGCTGTGGTGTATGTGTGATTAATACTGTGATCCACAGTGTATAAAACTAGATGGGTAGGGGTTCTAATCTCATTGCAGGCTACCTGATGTGTGTGTATTCCCCTGCAAAACAACTGCCATGCCCTCATGGGCTATTCATGTGCAATTATTATTCACTTTTTGGCCCTGTAACTTGCTGCTGGCTTCCACACTGCCCTTTTCTACAAGGCCTGATGATGACATCCACCTTAAGACAATCAGCTGACAATGTAATATCAGGACTTAAGCCATGCCACATGTGATTGATACTGTAATCTACAGTGTGTAAGACTGGATAAGTAGGGGTTCTGATGTCACTGCAGGCTACATGGTGCACGTGTGTGTCCCAATGGCATAAATATAATCATCTTGGTAACATAGAAATAGGTATGGGTTTGCAGTATTTTATTTGTAATGTGTGATGTGCCCCCCAATGGACTGACCACAACAAGGTCTGCTGATGTCATCAAGCATAGTATGTCCTGAACTGATAGTATTAGCAGACATGAGGTATGTAGCATGCATCATGTACTGTGATCTGTAGTGTGTAGCATTTTTTTTTTGTCAACTGGGAAAGTTCGACTTGGAATTTAGCCAATTTTCAGCAGAGGCCTGGGGAGAAATGCTCCAGACACACTTCTTTGAACATGGGAGGAAACTGGAGCACCCGGAGGAAACTCACATGAATGCAGAGGGGACATGCAGACTCTTCACAGAAGGCACCCTAGATGAGAATCGAACCAGAGAACCTCTTGCTGTGAGGCAACAATGCTACTGCTGCAACACTGCACTGTCCATTTCATAGGTAAGTGTTCTAATGTACATACAGTCAACTTGCACTACATGTGTGCCTTGGTGTGTCCTGTATGTAGTGATCGGAAGTGGTGCTAGCCTCAATGTAGCCATGGTTGTGTGTGAGCCTGTTAGAGAATTTTACATCATGTTATAGAACCATAGGACATTTGAACATCAGTGACATAATGACCATACAGCATTCACAGTCATAGATATCTTTATACCCGTAGTTACAGGATCAGCACACATTGGCTCAGTCCACGAGGGACACAGGCAGACACCCTGTGTTGAGATAATGGTCGCCCAGCCATTCATACAAATGGCACATGGTGAGGTGCACTGAGGAGCTCTGTATGCCATTAGGCAGGATTCTGTTTCATGGGTGTGTTTAAGTGTGCTAGACAAATATATCTCACATGCATGTAGTACCAACATCACATACAAGGTTAATGTCCTTACAGTGGGTTATCCATCTACTATGCCTCCTACAGATATTCAGCATATGCAATAAAGCAGGTTTACACATTGCCCTGTTACTGTACAGCCTGCTAATGGCAGTTAACCACAAGTCAAGTTTGCTGAGCCATGATGAGCCTGTGCCCCTCCTATCACTTACAGTCGAGTTCATGCCATTGTAATGTTGCTGACATAATGCATGGGTATAGAGATCTGCATACTTGCCTGTCCCATCTGAAGGGGGTTGTAGTCATGCTATGTCAACCATACCACAGGAGGGGATAAATGGCTGTCTTGATATATATGTCTGTATTGTATGCAGGGAGGGGTACATGCTGGTAGCTCTAAGGAGACTATTCTGTGGCCAGATCCCACCAGGGAGGACCTCACATTGGGGAGGCTGCACTGGTCACCTATATTAGTAAGCACATGATGCACTACATTGGTTCTCGTGTGGGGATGTCATAGCAGTGTTGCAGGGCATTGTAGGTAAGGACCTGGACTATCTTTTGGGCAACTGAGCTGCAGCATGACTAAGCAACACAGTGTGTACATATTACACTTCCCTAACATATTTGTTCTCTGTTCAGACACCTTGCATGACTCTCTTCCTGCAACATGCTAGACGTAACTGCAACACTTACTTGCACATAGAGCAACTAGCAAGTAGTGGCTAGTGGTTGCCCAGATTTCTGAGTTATGTCACCTAAAATTCCATAATAGCAGTTAGCATGGATACGAGCACTGACATTGTCATACATCTAGTGACACTGGACCAAACACTGTTACATTTGCTCAAGGCCGGATCATGCCTACCAGCTGTAACTGGCAGAGCCCATTGAGTGTTATACCATGCAATGGATATCGGACATATGTCTCACTCCAGCAACCATGCCCTGGCAAGGTGTATGACAATATTAGGCCAGCAGGACTTGCTGGAAACTGTGTATGTCACACACAGAGTCTTATGTCAGCTGGTGGATAGGCAAGTGTCTGACAGTCATACTCTGGGAAGATAGCAGTGGGAGACCTGGACTGCAATGATTCCAGTCACCAGTGGGGTTCACCATCCTCCATTACTGGCATACCCCATCTACCTATTCCCCCTCTGCAGTCATAGCCAGTGCCAGTGACCTCTGACTGAGTACATTAGCAGGTGATTGTGACAGCTCCCAGTATGCAGGCTCCCACACCAAACTAACAGGTATCCAGCATGGCCTAAGACACAGTCAGTTGTACTTTGAGCCACTGACAAAGACTACCTGCCAATGACAACACAATACTATGCTGTGGAACATCATCCACCCCTGCAAAATATTGTAGTGGCCACACACCACACACACTTCAGCCATTACACATGGAGTTATGGACACAGAGAGTAATGGAGCCTTTGACTGTCACTGGTCAGTAAGATGTGGAGGATGCATTCACTGTTGCACATCCTACACTGACAGGTGTGGGATGTAAATCCCAGAATGTCACTGATATAGGTTCATAGGTTCATAGGTTTATGCTAGGCTATCTGCCCTAAGGCATTTATAAGCCTAGCCCAAAGTTTTGTGGCTTACGCCACCCCTTATGTTAAAAAATACTGTGCCCATTAGTTTGTTGTGCCTCTGTCCAGCAGTGACACAGAGATGATTCCCAGGGTAAACCTACGATCTCCCATCCACCGGTCAAGATTTCTCTTGAACAGAGCCAGCGAGGTGCTCTGCCTCACATGGACTGGGATTTTATTCCACATCATAGGGAGTCTCTGGGTGACAAATCAATCCCTCCAGCATGTCCTATTTATATCCGTGCTAAGGTTTAAGTCGCTTGCTGTAGTGGATCTGGTAGATTTGGATTTTATGAGGTGGAGCATGTCCATTAATTCCGGGTTGGACATGGCCTTGTATGTCAGGCACAGGTCACCACTGAGCAGGCGGTATGCGACTGAATAGAGCTGGGGTTTCTTTAGTCTGGCAGCATATGACAGATTTTGGAGTCCCTTTATCCTTTTGGTGAGGAACTTTTGGGGTCTCTCCAATTGCTGCAGGTTTCGGGTGAGATACATCCCGAATGGGGCATTGTACTCAATCATTGGTCTGATAAGTGAAGAGTAAAGGGGAACAATGACCTCACTTGATCTGGATGTGAATCCCTTCATGATCAGGTGGGCAATGTAGAAGGTCTTTCTAACCACTTTAGCAATGTGAGTGTCAAAAGATAGGCCACTGTCAACCTGGGTCCCCAGGTCCCTGATAACCTCTTCTGTGCTTAATGGATTGCAACCTATATGGTAGCTTGGGGTTACCTTGTTTTTCCCGAAGGGTATGACTATACATTTTTTGGCATTTAACTTCAGGCCATGGCTCTGGCACCAGTTATCAGTTTCCGTGAGACCCCTATGAAGGATATCTGTGTCCGATGTACTTTCCACTATGGCGCCCAGTTTGCAGTCATCTGCAAACTTTGTCAGCCATAGTCCTCCTATGTTTGCCTGTACTTCTGAGAAGTAGATGCCGAACAACAGGGGGCCAAGGACTGAGCCCTGTGGGACACCACCTGTGACCGGCTTGGAGTCTGACATGGTGCCAGCAACTCTAACCCTGTGGGTTCTGTCCTTTAGCCAGTTTGCAACCCATCTTGTGACATATGGGTTTACATTTAAGCTGGTAAGTTTCTCTATAATACCCGAGTGGGGTATCATGTCGAAAGCTTTTGCAAGGTCAAGGTAGGCTGTATGGACTGCCTTTCCCTCATCAATGGCCTTGGTGACTGTTTCGAAGAAGTCGACCAAGTTCAAAAGGCATGATCTGCCCTTGATAAAGCCAAACTGGGTCGGGTCCAATGTCTGCAAGTCCCCTATGTCTTTGTTTATGAGTTCCATTATGATCCTCTCCATAGCCTTACAGACCAGGCTTATTAAGCTTATGGGGCGGTAATTACCAGGGTCCGTAGAGGCACTGCCTTTGTGGAGTGGGACCACAGTTGCCGTACGCCACTCCTTGGGCACGTATCCTGTGGTAAGGCTAAGATTAAACAGCTGCCTTATATGCGGGTTTAGTTCCTCGTTGAGTTCGTGTAGCACACAGCCAGGGACACCATCCGGTCCCATTGATGCTGTGTTTTTAGCTTTAGAGAGAGCAGCTTTCACCTGTGCATTTGAGATGTCTGGGAGGCTACACTCCGCTGGGATAGTTATCTCTCCTTTTGGGGGGGAGAGGGGGGGTGAAGTTTGCACTGAACCTGTCTGCCAGTATGTTGGCAATGTCTGTGGGTTCAGTGATTTTTGTATAATTTTGGTCTAATTCTGCGCATATCTGGGAGTTTCCACCCAGGTTTCTAACATAGCTGAAGAAGGCCTTATGACTGTCTTTTGCAATTTTTCTCTCAAAGTTGGCCTTGGATGATTTTATGAGTGCTCGTATTTTTTTTACTAATAATGATCAAGGGTGTCTTCTCTTTTATGGATTTTGCTCTATCATGTAACAGCTTTCTCCTCTTATTGTAAAGTTTGTTTATGGCTGGGGTCCACCAGACTGGACGTTTGCCCTTGGTGGAAAGAGTCTTGGTTTTATTAGGGATTGCCTGATCCATGCAGTCCTGGAGGTGTTCGTAGAAGGCATTTGTAAGGGCTTCCGCAGCTTGGATTGTGGTTTCCACTGGCTCGGGGGCCTTGAAGGATACCACACCAGTCTTGAGTAGTGTGAAGTTTGCTTTAGAGAAGTTCTTCACTGTGGTCTTTTTTGTTTGGGGTGGGGGCAGGATGTGGATTTCCAGTGAGATAAGTTTGTGATCTGGTCTCACCAATGAGGGATATACTTCCGGTGTGGAGCATTTTGTCCCCATGTTTGTGATGATGAGATCTAGTACATTTTCTCCTCTTGTGGGAAACAACTAGTCTAGTTGTTCCATGGCATTTGAATTTATGAACTCCAGGAACCTTTGGGCTAGAAAGTTGGGGCTTGAGTAATGTTCCAAGTCTATATTCGGGTAGTTGAAGTCACCCAATATAATGGTGTTTGGAGATACATTTATACCCTCCAGTGTCTTCAGGAAGGCTGTGTGGGGTTCCTGAGTTTGAGAGGGTGGCCTGTAGCATGCTACAAATTGTAGAGCAGTTTTGCCTATGGTTAATTGCACCTGGATGGTTTTCGATGCTTCGTGCGTTGCCACCAACCTGGAGGTGTGGGTATCCTTGATGAATATGGATACACCCCCTCCTTTTGTGGTGTGGTCCGGGTTTTGGGGCTGGAACGCATGATATGAGGTAAAACCTGATAGTGCCGGGGTGCTCTCAGGAGCCTTGAACCAGGTTTCAGTCACAGCACAGACATCAATGTTATCCATACTGAGAAGGGCCTCGAGTGCGTGCATTTTGAGATTTAGACTTCTGGCATTGAGCAGCATTACCCTTAGTTTCTTCCCATTTTGTTTTCTAGGGTGGTAGGTTTAGAATTTGAGCCTTGCCTAAAAAGGCACTATGGGGTGGCAAGAGCCTTAGCCAATATCCGAATCCCAGGGTGACAGGTGCAAACCGTCCCTTGCGAAGCAGCGTGGCTTGTCAAGCATGTCATCCCAGGCAGACAGACACTGGATCCCCTTTGAATGACACCAGAAATTAAGCCAATTGTTAAAGCTGATCATCTTGTCTCTATGTTGTGGCATCATTCTTGGTGAAGGAAGGATACTGCTCAGGGTCAGGGTCATACCTGCCTGGGCTACATAATCAGAGAGCTCCTCTATGTCTCTTTTCATGTAGTCCAGGGAGGTAGTCTCAGGTCGTTCACACCAGCATGGACAATGACTGTGTCATATTTGTACTTGCTGTGGAGTGACCCGAGTGCTTGTGTTATGTGGCGGATTCTAGCGCCCGATAGGCAGCTTACTGTGACCCTCTCCTTGTTCAGCCTGGTGAGTGGGACGTCAGTGTGTCTGACTATGGAGTCACCTATGACAAGTATGTTTGGTGTTGTATTTGGCCTTAAGGGCTGTGACTGCTTTGCACACTGATTTTGTGGTTTATGTGTTGCCTGTGGTGTGTCATGAGGTGGCAGTTGCTTGGATGTCTGCTTTGGAGGCCTCTGCTCTTTAGGTAAATGTTTGCTCAGAGCCTCCGAGTATGACTTTGTGTGTTTATGTGTTTGATTCATTGTTGTGATAGCTTTATGTGAGACTGGTTTTGTGGTGTGTGTAGCTGCGTTCTCCTCCTGTCTGGTCTTGCCAGTCCTGAGTTGAGAGAGCTCAGCCTCCAGTTTGGCTAAATAGCTGCATCTCTCGCAAGTATTTGTGTTATGTGGGAGGAGGAGAGGGTTGTCAGTGTACATGAGGCAATTGTAACATTGCCTCAATATTCCCAAATTCACCAACTGGACAGGAGAGGACGCCAGCATCTGGCCCTTCGACATGCTAGAGAAATTTAGAAGTTAGGGGTGTAACTGAATAAGAGAGGACTTAGTAAGGAAGTGGGTACTCCTGGGGGGGGGGTTTGCTAGTGAGGGACTTTGTATAATACAGAAGTGCTAAACCTGAAAAGAAGATGATTTTAAGACAAGTAAAAGATTTTAGGAACAAGTGCTGCGCTTTTTAGTTAAGGGATATACTGTTTAGATTACTAGTAGAGCAGTTCTAAGGGAAAAAATGAAGAACAGACTTTATGGAGCCAGAAAAAGTTTAACCTTGTTAAACCACTGCTGCCCGATGCTGCTCTAGTGGCAACTCCGCTCTAAATCGTGCTAAAGCACTCTAAAGCGTGCTTGATAGCAGGGGCTGGAAAGAGCCAGGAATTGACCCAAAACAGCCAATAAAACTACAGTTTCAAGTCAGTAACCACTCCCATGGGGGCAGGGAAGCAGCTCAATGTTTTTCACTGCCACTGATCAACAGAGAGACTTTCCTTTAGCCCAAGCAAAAATGGCCTCACAGAAACTTACAAAACAGTTCAAGAACAGCAAGCCTGTAACTTGAACTTTTTTAAATCTCAGAAAAGTGGGAAAAAAGCAAGATTTTTTTTTTTGTTTTTGTTTTTTTCAGAGATAGCAGAGGTTCACAAGTAATATCAAGTTATAACAGTGCAGTAAATGATCCCATACAAGAGTGCTAGGTCAAAGACAGAAAATATGCAAGTTTTGAGAAAAAAAACATTTTTAAAATTAAGTGCAAACAGGAAATTCAGTAAACAGCTTTTGTTTGTGCTCTAAATACAGCTACTAATGCAGAAATCAAGTTTAACAAGCCAGAAAATTCTCAAACTGAATGTGGCAGTCATCATGGCTATTATTGGTTTAAATGCCACCCTTGCTATGTCACTACACAGGCATATCATACAGCTGTAGCAGTCACACAAGTTCCATGGTACACCCATGCACAGTGTAGATAACATGTCCTATGGAGTCTGTGTCATGACCGTACATGTGTAGTCTGTCCCCTACCTGCTTTGGAGATGATGTGTTTGGCTCCATACAAGGAGGTGTCAAATACCACTGTGTACCTCCCATGTATCCATGACAGGACTAACACATGTCTCACCTGTTCTACTTGCATATAACATCACTGTAGTATACATAGTACATGCTCTAGAGACAGGTATGTAACACAGACAATACACCCTACATGAAACAGTCCCTTCCATGCATGTGGGCACATCTACTCTGACACATATTATGTGCAGGATACACAAAGGGATGCAGAGCATGACAATCATAACTGGTTTTGGGAAACTGTACTGGACACAGGTTATTTGTAGATGGGTCATCACCATCACCACAGCTTATAGATGTGTGAGTTCCCAAAACCTGGTGACATGTATCAAGAGTAGCAGATGTGTTCACAGATTAGGTGTGCATGAGTACACTGGATGCCACCATTGTTCTTGTTAGCTTGTTATACACATATGAACCCATGGAGCCATACACTTATAGTGCTGTAGCTTGCTGAAGACATATTTCTGCTGTGCTGACATGCCATCCTGTGCTGCTTCACTACTGCTGTGTATCCATAGATTATCCCCACAGACCCCTGAAATGGAAACATAAACAGGTCAGTGACACACCTGTTATCATGTAAGTATACAGCCATTACATCATACAGCATAAGGTACACCAATGTATGTGGCATACTCATGACAAATAGCACACAGCATCTGTCAGTAACCACTACAAGTGGCATGGCAAAACAACACTGCATTACACAAGTATATGTTACCTAATGTAGTCACCCTGTGCATCAGACACATAACTTCATTTCCCTGCATCAAGGGCAAGGATGACAGGGATGTGGCACAGGTATCATCACTTGCACAGGGGAGTTGTTTGGGGGTGCATGAGGCCTAGGCTGACCCAAACAGTTGACGGCATGCGTGTGAGTCAGGAAGGGAAGCAGTTAAGATGGACCATGGAAAGGTGCCATGTGTGTCTGCATGTGACCTTCATTTGACAGTGGTGTGTGAGTGTGTGCATGTACACAGTCAAGCTCGGTGCTAGGCCTACATGTGCGTATGTTTGACAGCTTTGGACAGTACATGGTAGAAATGACAGTTCACCATCTCCAGACTCGAACACGGGAACTGGCTTTGCCAGGAGATGCACTGTCACCTCCATGCCCAAGGTCAGAAGCGATGGTAGTACCTGATGGTGACTGCTGTCTGCTGGTGCCATGTCCTCCACGGGAACACTCAGGACCATTGCCTGCTACATTATGGTGTGGACTACAAACTCCCCTTTGTAGTGCTGGATGTACTGCCACAACAGGAGTGTGATTGTGCATGGCCACGTGGAGTCTCAGAAGATGGGGTTGCTGACCTACATCGACAAGTCTGATGCTCAACTCCAACCATACTTTCCAGCACATACAATGTGGAGTCCAAGACGGACACTGTCTCATTCCACCTTCTGTCCACTGCATCAGTTAACTGATCTTGGGTGTCCCCAGTGTGGTGGAGGCAGTCATGGATGTCAGACTGTGCTGCATCCATAACCCTAAGCATAAATCTGGTGTTCTGTTCAGAATGTACCTGTGCCTCCATGATGGCCTGAAACATGTGCCGAGTGACTTGTGATGTGACAGGTCTATATTAGAACACCGAACATTCAAAATGTCGAGTGTTCTAATATCGAACCCTACCAATCAAAAATACTAAACATCGAACATTCAGAACAGCGAATTTTTTCCTAGAGAAAAAATGTGCTGTTCCAAAACACATACTCACAACACAAGCACACCAAACAAACAGCAATCCACACACATACACCTAAACTCTTACACCTAACCCTACACTAAACTATACACACATCACTAACTATCCACTTACCTTAACCCAAACCCTAACTCGAAGGTCCGTCACTATCGCACACTCACATCACCCATGCCCTAACTGTAACTCACCTAACCCGCCCTAACCCCCACGTCCACACAATTGCACACATACCTAACCCGTGCCCTAACCCTAACTCACCAAACCTGCCCTAACCCTCATGTCCACACAATCGCAGACATACCTAACCCGCACTCAATCACACACTTACCTGAACCCAACCCGTAACTTTCCACCAGAGTGCTGAAAATACCGAAGCAACAGAAACGGACAACCAAATTCTTTCCTTAGGAAAAAATTTGGTTTTCTGCCTCTTCGATATTTTCAGCGTTTTCTGAAAACGGGTCGATATTAGAACACTCAACATTTTAAATGTTCGGTGTTCTAATATAGACCCGATGTGACACCTGCAACAGGTGGTGGACAGACAGCAGGCATCCTACAAGCACTCCTGTCAATCTGCCTATGTGGAACTTTGCCAGCTCTCTGGCTATGACCATAGTTGCCACACTTCCCTGTTCAATGTCCCCACCCTTTGACTGTCCAATATCTGTGGCCTCTGGGGACAAGGTATGTGTGGGCATACTGACTGTGTGCAGTGACAATGGAAGCAGAAGAGGGATTTCTACCTCTGGAACATATTCAGCTCCTAACACCCCACCTGTGCCTCATTGTGGCCACCATCATCATCAGAGTCTGAAGAGACACTGACATCAGGTTTTGTAGGGGACTAGAGACCAAACCCCCAGTCACCTGTAACAAGAAAGAAAAAAGCAGTACATGAATACCTGCACTGTTGTGTATAAACAAATCCACCAATATTCATAATAACAAAGATCCATAACTGGATTTGCGGTCAAATGTTTCTGCTCCACTTTCATCCAAAATAGACTTCCCCAGAACAAAATACACATTCAACTCAAGACCTTTATAACAATCACTTCAAGTAAATCAAGTAAAACATGACCAGTATGATTTACCATTTAATTAAGCAGTATGACAGCATACTTGATAAATTGACACATAAAAACCCAGTACACCTGTCTTAACAAATATATTGAAATGCACGTTTCACTGACTAATGTAATGTCCTTTCAATCTTTTTTGTTTTAAAAGGCATTTTGGAGTAAATGCCTCATTTAAACCAGGAGGCCTATATTTTCTTAACTATCACTGCCAAAGTATTTCTATTTGTTCAACTACACTCCTGTGATTACCCCTTTAAGATCCTTATGTACCTGTTCCAGAATGGAAAATAAAAACATTCTACCCTGTTTTCACATGACATTATGTTGAAATAGGGCATTTTTCTTGCCCTTAACTTTAACAGATTATAAATATACCTTAACAAAAGAGTGTAATGCTTACCACGAGCAGGACCATGGCCTTGGCCACTACCTGATGGACCTGTGAAAGTTGAGGGTGAGGTAATGTCAGTACCAACACATGTTGCAGCACAAGGTAATACATCCATATACCTCATATTTACAATACCTACTGTGTTACTTGTATTGGCCACATTCGGAGTATGAGAGTACAACTGAGGTAACCCCCCCCCCCCAAAGACCTAAGACCTGACACCCATGTAAAGGTATTTACAGCCTAACATACTGACTGCTACAGTATTACAATGCTGGATACAGTAAGCCTACCTGCATGCTCCTCTACTGTGGAAACTGTGGCACCCACCTCCACAATGTATGGTGAGATGGTTGCCTGGGAGCTATTGTGTGTACCTAGGTTGGCCAGGAATTCCTCAGTGTCTGTGAGTGGTTGTTCTGCTGCAGGTCCTCCACTGGTGAAGGCACAATCTCTGGTTACATTTGCTGCATTTTGATGTGCAGAGTTTATAATGCCTGTTGCAGTGTTGAACCTGCTAATATGTCCTGCCCTGATGGCCCATGCCATTCACATCATGGACAAGGTCTTCCCACAATGCAGCCCAATTTTCTGTTTTGCCTCCTCATAGACAGTAGGATGTAATGAAGTTGCCTTAATTCTTCAAGCATAATTTCATTTTCTGCATCAGAGAAGGGTGCATGGCATCTATGGTACATGATTCCTGAAAGATAAAAAAAGGGGACCACATTACAGGATCACATACGTAGAAGTACACTATGTAGAGATACAGCAAGGACAACATGGCTGGCACTATCCACTGCTTGCTCACACATGTCATACTCCAAAGTGTTCAAACATACTAAGTGTGTAGATACAACTGAGATAGTAGCAATAGTCAGGTATTCCCATGTGTGCCATGACAGATACTGCTGTATGATCATACAACCAACAATTGGGTCTACTGTGGTGTGTCCCCTATCGGCAACCCCTGGATAATATGTCATAGGAACAGTGCCACACAATTAGTAGTGTGCTATTACAACCACTATAATGGGACAGTCCAGCGAGACCAGTCTGCCACAATGACATCAGACAATGCACCCTTGAGGTATAGTATATCCCATGTATGTGTTAGACAGCAAGAGAGTGATGACATGTCATTATCACAGGTCTAAGAGAGGCTTAATGCTGTATTCCCTATTCCCTGAACATCTATTCACCCATCTGCATCCTATTGTACACAAAATCAGTTACATACCTGATGGACTGCAGTACTCCTCTGTTGATATGTGGTGATAATAAAGTTTTCACAAAGGCATGGTATGTGTGAGGAAAGTGTCATACAGAATGGTTCCCCATAACCAGCTGCTTGCCTTTTAAACATGCTGCTCATCAGCAGGCGATTTCCTCTAATCCAATCTGTGGGTCTAAATGCTAATTGCAGCTAACACAGCTGATTTGCATTATCATCAGCCAATGACATGCAACCACTGTACAATATATAAGGCCTTCATGTAGGTTAGGGCCCCTTTCTGATATGCTGTGCTGGGCATTACTGGGGCGGGGAGACTACATTCTCACAGAGGGTACAGAAACCTTACCATAGTGATGTGTATGCTACAGGCTGCAGCTGCTGCTGCTGGTAATAGACATAGGCAGAGAGTGTGAACACTTTGGAGGACAACAACCAGTAGGAGTAACTGTGGGACCTGTGTCACCCTTGTTGTATAGGCAGATCCAGAGTGAGGCTACCCTTTCTACTCCAAATAAGGCATGTGTTTAAGGTAAGTATGTTAGGCAATGGTATCACTAACAGAGTACTAGGCAAGATGTTTGGTGTGTCCTTGGGTAAGATGTGGTATAAATATAAGAATATGTCCACCATCTGGGCAACTGCAAGGCCATGTGTTACAGTCTGGCAGTAATTTGCAGCATGTATGAGGGCAGGCCTTGTTACAAGCAGGGACTTCCAATGTATATGCTAGCTGTGCAGCTGTGATAATCTGCACAGTGACTTTGGAAGGATTGTGTGGTGTACTCTATTAGTGGCCCTCATTTGTAGTGCCTGTATTGACATTCTGTGTGAATGCATATTAATGCAAGATGTGACACTTTATGCACATATAATATTTGCTATAGGGATATGTGAAGTGTGTCCTACCTGCAGGCCTGTGACCTCCATCAGTAAAAAGCAGACATGTCATTTGAAATGCATTGTGTGGATAAAGAGTGCATGACTCCGTCATTAATTGCTGCCTTCAGAATACTGAAAATTCACTTCTACACACCACTGGATTTGAACCCAGGAGTGTGTGTGGCAAAATGCACCATTTGCAAGGCAATTAATAGACATAGCTACTGAGTCAGTGCTACAGCAGCTGTATTTGTAAGATATATGTGCACATATACAGGCTGTGACATACATTTTCTACATCCATCAGTATGTGCGTGATTTTATATGGATGTATTTGTGCACCAGGGTCCCAGTTGAACATGTATTTTGCCATTAATGCCTTAGCAGGTGCCTTTCTACATGTTGTTGCTGAAAGGCACATTTACCTGATATCACAGGTCTCACTTGCATCCATTATTCTGTGTTTGGCTTTCTAGTGGTGTACTATTGCACCAGAGTCCAAGGTACACTCCCATTTGTAATCTTATTACTTTAATTATATTTTAATCAAGTATGTGCAGCATGGTGCACTGTGCAGCTCCGCTGAAACACACTTAATGACTGTAACTGCCGATTACTATGTTGTTCTTTTTTCAGCTTTTCCCGTTAGGAGTCGCCACAGTGGAACTCCGGTCTGCTAATGATTGGCAGTAGATTTTTTATGGGTGCCGAGGTGCTAGCTCGAAGCCCAACCTTCAACAAAGGCATGCCCATTCTACGCATGTCTTTTGAATGCCACTCAACCACGGGGAGGACATGCAGACTCCACACAGAAGGTGCTCCAGCCTAGAATTGAACGGGAGAACCTCTTGCTGTGAGGCAACAATGCTACCACTGCACCACCGTGGCTTGTAACTGCCGATTACTATGCTTTCTTTAAACCACCTGTTTTAAGAAAGAGTTGCATGGAGTGGCAGGTTAATGCGGTAGTCTGCAGGTGCAATGGTCTTGGGTTTAAAATAAGAGACAGGTGTTTATTTTGTAAGTGTGTATTACAAGTTTATAAACACATATAGTCAATATAGCTGTATTTAGCTGAGCTTAGCGAAACTGTGCGACATGGCGTGCCATGCAGCAGTACACTAAAAAAATATAAAGAAAAGAAAAATGGGGAGATAGAAAAGTGGTGAAATTGGATGAAAGCAGAGGAAAAACATAGTGAAAGGCAGGTAGGGATGTGCAGGAAGGGTGTAGGACAAAATGGGTCTATATTATAACATCGAAGTGTCAAAACTTCAAATGTTATAACATCGAACTGGCAACCTCAAAGACTGACAATATCGAAACCGTGGAACATTAAATTCTTTCCCAGGAAAGAATTCAGTGGGCCGTTTCCGTGGCTTCGCTATTTCCTCCACTGTGGTGTGATCTCAGAGTTGGTATATTTAAGTAGGGGGTGTGGGAGCAAAGCCCCCCACATTATAAATAGTTTGTAGTGTTTCTGTGTTTCGTGTTTTGTACTGGAACAGTGATTTTTTTGGATTTTTTCTTTAAGGAGAGAGTGCAATGTTGGGGAAGAGATATAGGGACGTGTGGGAGAGGTAAGTTGTTTAGGTGAGGATGCATTTGCAGACAGACAAGACAGACAAGACAACAGATAGGGGTGGTGTGTGACACATGAAGGGGGTGAACACCTTGGATAGGGAAGGTGTTGTGGAATCCAAATCCCATGTGCCTCCAGATGGCAGCAGCGTGACTCACATCTCCACCCATGGGACTGTCGGCACTGCTTCTTTACTACCCCGAGGGTGGCAGTGCTGGAGGCTGGGTGTGGGAGTGATGCTGCCCCACCAGGTCAGCCAGCATGCCCTCAATCCAGTGCAGGCAGCAGTCAAACCCACGGTAGACTATCCTGCGCACGAAGACTGGCAGCTCATCCCGGGTGACAACACCCCCTCCACCACTGCTCCCAGAGGGTGCTGGGCCACGTCCCATGGGGTGGTACTATCTAATGCCATAAGTAGTGCAAGGGCAGCAGAGGGGACACCACCAGTCTGGATCCTAGATGTGCTGGGACCCAGTGTCACGATTGGTTGAGAGAAGGTAGAGGGATGAGCCAGTACTGGCCTACCTTGATGGGCTGTAATGATAGAGCTATAGCAATAGATTAAGGTTAGTAAAAACCAACATTGTTGCATTAACAGAATGGAACATATTTTTAATTCATACAAATACATATTAGTGTATAGTATGCGTAGCACTACAGTAAATAACATAACAGTCAGTATGGTAACAGCATGCCAGTAAGAAGTAAGCCATATGGGCAACAGAATAGCTAGTTTAACAAAGTATGTTAATAATAAATCATAATAACACATAATAATATTACATCACATTTTACAAGAATATAGTTAGTTTAACAACATATGTTAATACTGAATCATAATAATAAATAACAATTATAAATAAATGAAGATAAGGGATGGGGGTGAGAAACAGAGGGACAATCCATTACTGACGATGCAGACTATATCCCTGAAAACACTGCTACTAAATACTCTGCAGGTGTTTAGTGTCAGTTTTGAGTACAGTGACTACAATTCTCCTATAGCTGATGTAGCACATAGATACCTCACAAGCTGTTAGCATGAGTCAGTATGGGCCAAGCAATAACAAATGCAGGCACACTGCTACACAGAACACTTTCACATAATGTGGACTACTATAACTACCAAGGTGCTCTGTAAGCAGATTTGGTAACACATTGCATTCCAAGTAATTATTTTTCTGGAAATCCTGTGACAGACAAATTAGGCAATTTTAATTACATTACATGAAATTGTGACACTTGAGAGTCATGCTTATGTACAGTACATAATCTAGACATCCATCATGCCTTAGTTGGCAAGTACGGGAATAGAACCCAATAGCTGCGACTGCAGGGAACATCTGCAAAAAATTAACTTTATTGGTATTGCTGATAACTGTCTGTGAAATGTTAGCACAATCATATCTTCTCATAACATGGGCTAGCTCAACCATATACCGTACTCCTTTTATTCCTGAAGTGGGAGAAAAAGAGACCATTATGTGACTGAATCCATTTTATATTCTAGAGCTATTACAGTGCTATACTTGACTGCAGCAACCTTACCATGGACAAGTAATGCATACAGCTTTACTGCAATGGTTATGACAACACAATCCTGCTGTATGTCATTTTGTTTCCTGTTATTGGTATTGTTTATTATTTATTGCAACATAGTTGTTATTGTCCATTTATTACACTACAGCTCTACTTTCCCAGTTATTGCACTACAGTTCTACTTGCCCATTTCTTGCACTGCAGTTCTAGTTGCCCATTTATTTCACTACAGTTTTTATGGTGTATACATTACTGCAGTAAATGCTTTACTCTTTCTTGCTTATTGCACCACAGTTAGCATAATAAATCTGTACATACCACACTCACTGAGCAACTTGGTGAGGCACCCAGCATGGGACCTGACATTGTGAGCCCTCTCAGCTGCATCTCTTGGGAGAGAAGCGCACCATTATGCATACCAGTTTTGCAGACATTCAGATTGCATATTGGTAAAATAGAGAAAACATTACTTACATATTTGTGGGGCATTCCCTGCTATAGCTTCTTGGACCCAGATGTCCAAGGTTTCCCTCTTTCTCCTCTTCAGGTCATCATAATGGTGATGACACTGCTCACCTGTGTCAGGGATACCAGTAATACTGGTGAGTTCCCTGTCCAACTGGTCCCAGGCCTCTGCCTTACACTCTGAGCTCTGGAAACTGCCCTGCAGCAGCCTGGTTCATGATTTTAACCAGGAGCCCAATAAAGACCCTGGACTCCTGAATACTCCATCTCTGCGCCTGAAAGCACCCACCTTCACAAGCACCACCTGTCATATCCACAGTAGATAAAACTCCAAAGACTATTGCAGAATTCCCACTTATTGCAATTAATATAGGCTGTTTTCCCACCCTTACACATCGCTGAGCAACATTCAAAAAAGCACCACGTTGCCTGGCAGCATGCAAATCAGCTAAGCATAGGTAAGCAGTGCAAGAACTTGCACATCTGAGGGTTTAGCTCAGCTTAGAATTGTGCAAACAAAAGTATCCATTAGCATGTAAAAGCAGTGCTCAGGCCAGCGCAGTAGTGCCATATTTCATAAATTTGTTTTTAAAATTAAACATATATAATAAATTAAATTACAGACATCTTATCACTGCTATGGATTCAAATCTAGGACCTACAAAGCATTAGGCTGTATCTCTACGCATTTAGCTACTTGGATGGTATGAAAACTAGTATACCTTCACATATACTACTGGACTACCTGTTGACATTGCTAAGCACCATGGCGCACCAGACAAACACACTTAAATAGACCCAGACATACATAATTAATTGCATCTGGTTTCTATATATATAGTTGGCTAGCAACTGTCAGCTATGTATGTATTAGTGCCGCTCAGCTTTGTGGCACTCTGTGCCTGGCAAACAGCAATTAAATAGAAAAACAGAAAAAAAAATAAAAATTGCATAAATACATAAGTATGATTATTAATGACATCTGGTTTCTATTTTTAGATGTTTGGCAGGTGTCACTTGTCTGTATGTGAGTACAGCTTGGCACTGCTGTGCTCCATGCCGCACCACGCAAACATGCAAAAAACAAAAAAAATGTAAAATTTAAATATTACACATTTGACCTAATTCACAGCATTTCAACAGTAGCGGGGAGCAGTACAGGCCATCCACAACCATGGGTAGCCTCTACACTTCTCCCTACATCAATTCAATAACCCTGTTCCTATGCTCTCCCTCGACAGTGCGCCATCATTAATATCCAAAAAGAATAAAGCTAGTGCTTAGCCAAATCCCAGTTCAGCAAAGAAATAAATCAGCAAACCAAAAACGTCACTGGGAACTGCTGCTGTACAAATACTGTAAAATGTTTATTAAAACACAAAACAAACCAAAAAGTATCAAAGTGAGCGCTTTCGGGCTAAGCCCTTCTTCAGACAAAGTGCTTCTCAGAAACATCACATTTTAAAATAAACATACACCAATCACTCTTCAGTAAAAAACCCCACCCTGTTTTAATTGTTAGCTGAAACTAACAAGTCATCATTAAAAGCACTCTTACTTAATAAAAAGTACACCTACTTTTAAGTGTTGGCTTCAGAGGCACCATATCATTCAGCCCAGGTTGAATATGGGCTGTTAAATCTAAAATCCACTTTGATTCTATGGTTTCTGTCTTTAGCCTAATATCACCCCCTCTCTTATTAATAAATACATTGGCTATCACCCTAAATTTAAATCTATGTGTAGGATTATCCTTTACATGATTATATAGCGCATTGTGCTCATCACAGTTCCTAATTGACGAAATGTGCTGTAGTATCCTGACCTTAAGCATATTGTTGGTTTTACCAACATAATATCCTGAGCATGACATGCAATCAGCCAAATACACCACATTAATGGTCCTACAGGTAGCTCTCCCTTTAAAATGAAAACTCTTCCCTGTGGAAGGATGTACAAACACTGTCTCCCTATTAATATGATCACAAGCCTTACAGCCCCACATGGGACAGTACCCAGCGACCTAGGTAGGCATGTGACCTCATTGTTTCCCCTATCGTGACAGAGTATATCCTTCAGGTTCTTGTTTCTCTTATAACTAAATTGTGGAAAGTCCCCTACTATACCACTCAAGTTTCTGTCACTAGTGATGATGTTCCAATTCCTCTTGATGATGTCACACCCCTTTGACATTACTGCCATATGTTAGTGTTATCCTAGGTGTAGTTTCCTTCTTCCTACCTTTCATCCGGTGACCATTGTGATTACTATAATTACTTCCTAGGTTCGTTGTAACATCAAGCCATGGTCTATATTTGCCTTGCCTGTTCGCAGTACCTCTTGCTACTGCTGTTTCCACTAGCTCACATCTATACCCTCTTTCTTGGAAACATTCTTTTAAGTCATCTATCTCTCTCTCAAAGTGTTCATCCTGTCGACTGATCCTAGAGATCCTGCCAACCTGCCCCTCCACTATGTTGGAAAAGGTATACCTAGGGTGCATGCTGTCAAATGAGAGCAAAGAATTCTTCCAACTCTCTTTTTGATATAATCTGGAACTAAAGCCTACGGGTGTAAGTTCTACTGTGACATCCAAGAAGTCCAGAGCCTCACATGAGCTCTTGATATCAAACTTCAAGAAGGATGTGGTAGAGTGTAGATATTCCATAAAAGTATTTAGCCTTTGTTCACCCCCCTTCCAGGCAATAAAGATAACGTCTACAAAACGTAGATAAACCCCTATATGTGGACTCCAATCTCTGTGGTTCAAAACATGTTTCTTTTCCCAGAAGGAGAGAACTAGGTTGGCGTAGGAATTTGCACAGGGGGTACCCATGGCTACCCCCTGTACTTGCCTAAACACTGATCCATTGCTCAAGAAGATGTTATTCTCCAAGACTAGTTTTAGTGACTCTTCTATGAGAAAAAGTTCTTTCTCTACAACACCCACATCCTTCAGAATCCCTACACAGGCTGCTATGCCATACTCATTGCCTATCACTGTGAACAAACTATTTACATCTAGGCTTACCAACATAGTGCCCTCCTGGCTGCCTTCCCTGTTCATTTCACCCAAAACTCTAAGGAAATGTGCAGTGTCCTTCAGAACATTGTTCATACGATCTACGTAAGGTCTAAGTGTGCACTCCAACCATATTGACAAATGCTCCGTGACACAGCTCCCCAAATAGGTAAGGAAGAAATAATATATGCCAACCTTAAAATAAACCAAAATAAAACCCTAAACATAACAGGTTGCTACTTCCCATCTGGCCACAACATCCCTCCACTTGAAAACCTCCTCAGCTGGACTACCCACCACCTACCCCAAGAAACTTTAATTCTAGCAGACTTCACCACTGACTGGCAATCATGCTCTAGCAACCACCCAACCCATCATATAAATCTTCATGGCTTCACCCAACTAGTCCAGTCACTTACTAGGATAAATAACTTGAACAAACACACTACCCTTGATTGGATATTAGTCAATAAGAGCCCACAGTCATTATAGCAGGCTGCTTATCTGACAGCCTCAGTGATCACTCCCCAACCTTCTTACTAAGAAAACACCTTTATAAAGCAAAACCCATCATCTACCATCAAATACGCAAAAAAAATAACTTCAACCCTCTCTCATTCAGCTCATCCTTAAAAGACTATAACTGGCAACCTCTAAAATACCTCAAACTAGATGACACAGTTGACTACTTTAATAAAACATTCCTAAGCATCCTTAATTACCATGCCCCCATAAGACGTTCCTGAACTAGAGCCCAACAATCCCCATGGCTACAAAAAAACATGAAGTCTGAAATGAAAAACAGGGATAAAGCATGGGACAACTAGCGCAAAACCAAAACCCCCTCTACTAGGCAAAAATTCCTAGAACTATGCAATAGAACCAAAAAGCTTATAAAACAGGACAAAATCCAATACTACCAGTCTGCCTTACCTCCTCCCAACATAACCCCAAACAATTCTGGTCCTCAATAAACTCCATCCTCTACCCAGGTAAAGTAAGTACACCCACTCCTAACTTAACTCACCCCTCTGAAAATATTGCTACCTCTTTCAACAATCACTTCGCACAAACCGTACTATCGCTAGCTAGACAACACAACCCCCCCATAAACCCACACCATCAACTAGAACTAACAATCTCCCAACTAGCTTCTCTTTCTCTTTCTCTCCTGTTCCTACCTCCAAAATAAAACAACTACTAACTAAACTTAAAACCACTAGATTAGCAGCAGACAACCTGCCAGGTGAATACATTAAACTTGCAGCTGATGCTCTAGCCTACCCCGTATCACTCTTGATTAACAGAACTCTGTCAGAAAGTAATGTTCCTACACTATGGAATGTCTCACACATAATTCCCCTACACAAAGGAGGACCCTCCACAGATCTAACCAATTACCGCCTCATACCTATTCTCTCGCCACTCTCCAAAATACTAGAGAGATGCATTCATTCTCAAGTCTCAGATCACCTCCTTGCTAACAACCTCCTCTCCAACACACAACATGATTTCCGGCCTAACCATAGCACCACCACCGCCTTACTCTCTTTCTCTAACACTATCCTACAAAATAAAAATGCAGGCTATCTCTCCTCAGCTACCTTCCTAGACCTCTCTAAAGCTTTTGACATGGTCCCACACAAACAACTCCTCTCTCTTCTCAATAACCTATCCTTCTCTCAACCAGTCATCAACTGGTTTCAGAGTTACCTATCTGACTGCCAACAAGGAGTTGTTTGGCAGGAAAACCTATCCCCCCCAACTACCAGTCTCCATAGGAGTTCCCCAAGGGTCCATCCTGGGACCCCCTACTCTTCTCTATTTTCACCAATAATCTAGCCTGAGCCACAACACATGGCACACTCATATAATACGCAGATGACTCAACCATCATCTGCACAGCCCACTCCCTCCCAGAACTGCAAAAAGTCACACAGGAAGCATTATCTTCTATTGAAACTTGGTTATCCGATGCCCAACTAATACTCAACCCAAACAAAACAAAATTACTAATCTTCCAACCCACCAAACTTACCCTAGACAGCTCTTACTTTAACATCACAGCAAAAGACAACACCACCATCCATCCTACAGAACACACCAAATTACTTGGAGTAGAAATAGACAATAAACTGAACTTTGACATTCACATTTCCATGACCATTAAAAAAGTGCACAAAAAACTATGAGCATTATATAGAAATCAGCAACTACTTACCAAAGCAGCTAAAATTTCAGTAGCAAATTCTCATCTTATCTCTACCCTACTCTATGCCTCTCCAGTATTTACTAACCTTAGACAAAGTGATCTAAATAAGCTCTAAACCTGCTACAACAAAATTGCCAAATTCGCCACAGGGGCTTCCTACCGTACTTACCACTGTTTCTCACTAGCAGAACTGGGCTGGCTAGAGCTCCCCCACCTCCTTCAATGGTACCAACTCACACTTGCCCACAAACTAATAAGCCAACCACTAAAAGTCCCATCCCTCCAGAATCTACATAACTACGAGACCACTAAGATCCAGCCAAAAAAACCACCTACATGTCACAAGAGCCATTAACTCTGCTGGAGAAACATTATTCTCCTGCGCTATAGCCAAACTCTGGAACTCCCTCCCATCCTCAATTACCTCTGTAATTTCTTGCACCCACTTTAAATCCTTACTAAAATCACACTTCAAAACTTGCCAGATATGCCCTTGCAACCCCCCCCTCTAATACCATCCACTCCCCCCACCCACTACCTCTCTCAGCCCCTATCAACAACCTACTCTTAGCAAACTTGGCTACTAATGTTCCCAGCTACCTACCACATACTACTAACTTCTTGTAGCAACAACTGCTAATGGCTGTTATGTACCTCAAAAACAGTTTGTATCAATTGTTCACTGATGAATCTCAACTACATTTTAACCATGTTTAGTATGTCACCATATTTTAAAATTGTACTATGCTCTACAGCTGTTTTACATCTGTTTTCTTCTTGTCTTGCGTCCTTAACTGGACTAATGTCTATATTTAAATGCTATGTTTTTTTAACTGTATAATGCAAATAATACTTAATGTGAAGCTTTTCTCCCTGGGCCTCTGCTGAAAATGGACCTGTGTCCAGTCGGACTCTCCCGGTTAACAAATGTAAATAATTAAATAAATAAATAAATAAATATTGCCATCACGCTTTTAAGATGTACCTCATGATATACACTTCAAAAGTCAAGTCGTATGGGGTTATATATCATTGCTGCATTATAACACATGGTAAAATATGTTGGAAGCATTATTACTGTCATGGCATGTGATCCTCAGATGCTTTAATTCCCGCAGACAGTGTTACGAACAAACAGGAAAAGTATTACTTCACTCTGTATTTGGCTTGCCTTATCTTCATGCAGTGGACCATAACATTATTATTTCAAATCAAGTCTGCTCTTCTATGTGACACATCTGGTTTACCACCATGTAACCGACTGACGGATGGTCGAACCCTGATGACCGAAAGGAGTGCAGCAAATATGCACATTGCCAAACGCAACTGTATCAAGTTGCAAACCCGTGCTGCCTTTGTGACCCATATTAGCACTCGTTTTAGATGTAGAGTGGTCAAAAATGTCAGATTTGGTGGTTTTGCGACATTCCCACCATTCGACATGCTCAAATTTGGTTATCAGACTCAATCATTGTTGGGTTTGACTGCTGTGTGTTTGGTTATGTGGTGGTAAACCGACATATCTATATGACACAGTTAGCAAGTTGCCACTTTCAGACACATATTCTGCTGGCAGTGATCATGTGACTATATGGGAAGGTGTTGACAGAAGCAGGTGTGCTACATTATACATACTAAGTTTAATAATATTCCACAAAACACATACCACTGTTGTGCCAGTCTCCTGTAGCTAAATGCACATGAGTGATAAATGTGCATATTTTGTACAAACTGGTGTGCCAATGTTTGTTTTTGGTATGCCTGTTTACATATCAGTGTATTTGCTCTGTTTGTGACATTGGTGTGTCACAAGGTCCCTTTCGCACTCTGCCCATGTGTGTGATGTTTAATGCAAATTTTTGTGTCATGTAGTACATAGTTTTCTCCTAATGTTGTAACGTATGCCTCTGGCTTTAATATCTGTGTGTGTGTGTGTGTGTGTGTGTGTGTGTGTGTGTGTGTGTGTATACTATATGTGTCTACACATATATTGATATATATCTATATATATATATTTATATCTATAACTATATCTAGCTACATATATATATATATATATATATATATATATATATATATATATATATATATATATATATATATATATATATATAAATGGGTCAATGTTGTTTGGTGGAAACCGACTTCACTAAGCACACTCGACTGAAAGCTCACTTCACTGAAAACTCATTTGGTCGAAACCCATTTTATTGAAAGTTATATATGGCCTTTTCCCCACTGCAGTGCGATCCTGGAGTTGGAATATAAAGTAAGGGGGGGTGGGGGGGCATAGCCCCCCACATAGTTTGAGTTTATATTGTCTTGTGGAAAGAGTTGTTCATTGCACTTGTCAATATACATGTCTATGGTTTAAAGCATTTAAAATAGGTGGGGTCTGTGCCCTTCACACCACCCTTACTTTATATTCTAACTCCAGGATCGCACTACAGTGGAGAAAAGGCCATATATAACTTTCGATGAAATGAGTTTCGACCTAATGGTTTTTCAGTGAAGTGAGCTTTCAGTCAAGTGTGCTTAGTGAAGTCAGTTTTGACCAAATGTGTTTTCAACCAAACAAAGCAGACTCATATATATATATATATATATATATATATATATATATATATATATATATATATACATTTTATATATATATATATATATATATATATATATATATATATATATATGTATTATATATCATAGGAGATTACAAGGTTATAGCCATTTCAACTCAATGTAATACCATAGAGGTGCTAGTCAATACCCAAGATAGCATTTAGTGATGACTGCCCATGTCCAGGAGGGTTGTGGGCACTATCCCCTGTGAGAATTTATGGTGTCCCATTCACTCGTCCAGGTTCCTCTTGAGCAGTAGTTACCACCTGAAGCTTGGGGTGGGGCTTGGAATGCATTTTTACCTTCACCTAGTAGGGTATAGTTTGCCTTGGTGAAGTTTTTTAGTCTAATTACACCCTTTATGAGTTCTGGTGTTAGTGTCAGTTTGAAGGTGACTGATTTGTGGCCAGTTTTAACTAATGAGGGTCCAACAGTAGAGTGCACCTGTTTGACATGTTGACGAGGACAACATCTGGAATGTTTGTTCCTCTTGTCAGGGTATGGACAATTTGCTCCAGGGCACTTGAATTCACAGAGTCAAGGAACTTTTGTGCTAGTGAGTTAGAGCTAGAGTAAGTTTCACAGTTGATATTGGAATAATTGAAATCTCCATAACCAGTGTGCTCAGTAAAATTTGGATTGTCTTCAGTTTGGTAAAGTAGGCTTCATGGGCATCATGACCCATGGAGGGGGATCTATAACTGGCTAGGAGATGAATGGGGTTCTTAACCACCGTAACTTGGACCTGGAGTAACTCCTTGGAGTTGTCCAGTCTAACCAGATGTGAGGTGAATTTATCTCTAATATAGATTGAAACACTGCTTCCTTTGGTTTTCACACTTTCATTGTGTGGTCTAAAGGTGTGGAAGGCATTGTAGCCTTGCAGGGCTGGGTTACTCTCTGAGGCCGTAAACCATGTTTCTGTGACTGCACAGACATTTACATCTTCTAGTGATAGAAGTCCTTCCAGGGAAGTTTTTGGATTAAGCTCCTAGCATTTAGCAGCATGACCCTTATTTTGTTCTGCTTGGTTAATTTAACACTGGTAATGTTATTTTCAAGATCTTGCCTAAAAAGGAAATATGAGGGAGGCAAGATCTTTTGCCAGCAGCCAAAAGTCGAGGGGTGCCAGGCGCAAACTGTCTGAGGCAAAGCAGCAAGATTTGTCAACCATGGCTTCCCAGGCAGACAGAAACTGGATCCCCTTGGAATGACACCAAAAACTAAGCTTATTATTGAAATCAATTATTTTTTGTTCATACTGTGGCATCATTCTAGGTGAGAGTAGTATGCTGCTCAAGGCTAGGGACATACCTGCCTGGGACACATACTCAGAGAGCTTGACCATGTCTCTCTTCATTTAGGCCAGTGAGGTATGTCTCAGGTCATTCACACCAACATGAGCTATGACAGTCATAATGATACTTGTTGCTGAGAGACCTAAGTGCATGCATGATTTGGCAAATCCTGGCACTGGAGAGGCAGCTGACTTGACTTTTTCCTTGTCCAACCTGGTGAGTGGGACATCCGTTTGTCTCACTACTGAGTCTCCAAGGATAATAAAACTTGTTTTTTTGATTGTTACACCTTACAGGCTTGGTGGATGAGACACTGGTGTTGCTATGTGTCATAGGTACTGTGGAAACTGTATGCTGTAGCAGACTTGTGTTTTGGAGGTCTCTGATGTTTTAGTAAGTTGTTTGAGGGAACCTCCATGTATGTGAATTTAAGTGTTTGATGTGTACTATGTGTATAAGTAGTGATATGTGTAAGAGTAGTGGTACTATGTGAATATGTAGTGGTGGGTGAGTTGACAATCTTCTCCATTTTACTGTTTTGAATGAGAGAGAGCATGAATTCTAGACTATTGGTGTAAATACATCTCTCACACTCTGTACTAGACTGTTATTAGTAGAGGGTTGTCTGTGTACATAAGGCAATTGCTACACTGCCTCAAGAGACCCAAGTCAACAAGGTTGGCAGAAAAAAGAAGGGTAGTCCAACGGTCTATAATGCTAGGTTGTAGGCTGTTGTCACTAGGGGTGGCTTTTCAGAAATGATCACGGAGGAGCTCGGCGAATTAAATTTCTGCCTGGGTTTTAAGGGAAAATTTATTCAATTTAACTGTCCAGCTTTGGTGCACAATTGCACGGTAGTGACGTGCAAACAAGCAGAAACCTGCTCAGATGCAGGGCCTAAATACCAGAAGCTAAAACTTGAAAAAAAAAACCCTAACAAAATTCAAAAGGACCAATGAGGATGCTTATTCTAAGTCCTAGACCAGCCTCACTTTACCAGTCAGGTACTAATCAAACACAAATCTTTCCCAAAAATGCAGACAAGCCCCTTCCAATCCAAAATGGCCTAGAAAACATGCTCAGAACATACAAACCACTACAAATAGTTCCAGAAGCAGCATGCCTGGATCTGGACTATGCTACAGCTACTAGCAACCCTAGTTTCAGTAGGAAACACTAGAGAATATTTAACACAGCAGAAAAATAGCAGAGAGACACTAAAAAAAAAAAAAAAATTAAAACAGCAGTAAACCAGCCCGGAGGCTCTTAGAATGATTTAAACAGTTAACAGATCAGTTAATTAAGTACTGCTTGGTGTAAAAACCAGAGCAGGCAGAACAGGTAGCTTTAAAACAGTGAAACAAATACCAGTAAATACCTAAACACTGGAAACAAAAAGGTTTGCTAAACACAAGGTGACTATTTTGTTACAGGACCTAAACTGGGGCACTTGAGGGCCGCCCTGGGAAGCCAGGTCTGCAATCCTATTCTCCTAGCTCCCATGGGAGTAGAGATAGGACAGCCATGTCATCTTGCACCGGGGCAAACAGGTTGGCCTCCCATCCTTCACCAATCACTGTGAGGATGCCACTCTGTGAATAGCACCACCCAGGAGACAAGAGGCCACATGCCAGGAGGCTTGAAGCAATGCCCATTTGTCGACACCTGGCACCATGGAGGTGAGAGACTGATGTGTGCCACAAAAAGTGCAGAGATGGGGGGACCCAGGGCCATCTCCCCTGTGAGTTTGAAAGCCCTAGGTGCAAGGCAAAGTGGAAAACTGGTGTCACAGAAGTCTGGATGAGGGACTGTCTGAGGCTTCTTGGCCCAGCAGAGTTCCATGAGGCTGTGAAGATCCCCTGAGAGGCTCCAAGACCGCACATGACACTGCATGATTTTGCAGCAATTAGGAGATATGTAACCATGGAAAAGAGCTTTCTCTTCTGGGTAAAAGTGGAACCCCAGAGGGGGTCAGTCCCGATGGAAGTCTGGAAGGGAGAGACAGGTGGAAAGTGACTGGTACAGGACTGCTCTTGCCTGGGTGAGGGGGTAAGGACCATGCCCCCTCTGAGATGAAAGTCTGGAAGGAGGAGAGGAGCAGATAGAGGCAGGGCTGGGCGAGCTCCTGCCTGGGTGAGGGGGGGTGTCAGACAAAGCTCCCCACAACAGAAGTCCTTAACGGAGTGCTAGGATGGACAGCAGTGGGGCCTGGAGAGCTCCTGCCTGGGTAAATAGGGTCAGGCACAGCCCCCCCATAATGGAAGTCCTTAAGGGAGCAAGTGGTGGACAGTGGTGGGGCCTAGAGAGCTCCTGCCTTGGTGAGTGGGGTCAGGCAGAGCTCCCCATGATGGAAGTCCTTGAGGAAGAGCCACGGTGGACAGCAGAGGGGCCTGGAGAGCTCCTGCTGAGGCAAAGGCATCCAACCTTACCCCATAACTGACAGCATCTTTGAGAAATTTCAAAGTCCCCAGAGAGGAAAGCAGGGGGACTCAGAAGCCTTCATGAGAGCGAATCTGCCTCTCAGTGGCCGAGGGGAGTTCCAGAGGAGCAGACGGGATCGAAGGGAAGCTCCCCTGGCCTGAGAGGTTCCCAGGGCATGAGCGATCTGGCATGATTTGGCAGCCTGTAGGAGACATGCAGGCAGCGGAGTCCCCTGACATGGGGGGGGGCCACAACTGGGGAAGGTCTCTTGGCTAAGTCGAAGGGCTGAACTGTAGGGTTTGGCCCTGATAGAAGTCAGTACGGGAGCACCAGGCAGATGGGTGTAGGGCCTGGAAAGCTCCTGCCTGGGTTAGTGGGGTCAAGCAGAAACCCCCCATGATGGAAGTCCTTGAGGGAGTGACTGACTGATGGCAGCAGGGCCTAGAAAGCTTCTGCCATGGTGAAGGCATCCGACCTTACCCCATACCCAATGGCATCCTCGAAAATTTGCAAAGTCCCCAGAGCTGCTTAGGATGGGAAAGCAGGGGGACTGGCAACCCTGGGAAGCCAAGTCACCATTCAGACTTAGTGGTCTAAACTGGGACATTCCTGTGTCCCAAAGACAATGTTTGGGATTCCAGGACAGAGACTTCCAAACTGGGACTGTCCTGGAAAAACTGGGGCCGTTGGTCACCTTGGCTAAACAGTGAAAACAGCAATAAAATTCAATTTTACAGGCACAGTGTAACAGGCAATTGCAGTAGAACAGTGCAGTTTAGTACACAGTAAACAAATACAGTATAAAAGTAGGCAGCAGGCAACACAAAGTGCAGTAAATAGTATAAATAAGCAAAAAAAAAAAACAGCAACTTGTGTTTTTTGGAAGCTCAGAAGCCTCTGGTCATCTGGTATCTCAACTCAGAGCTGTGGCTGGTAACCCATCTCAGTTCAGCTTGGTACAAATATTTCTGCATTTTACAGTGATATACACAACATATTGCAGACATTTGTGGTACCACTGGACTTTTGCTCTTACATCCTTTTCTTCAGTCAGTGTTTTCTACATATTATTGGCATACTGCATTGAGTTTGTCTACTTGTCACACATGTAAATTGCTAATGGAAATATATTACTTTACGGACAAATTTTCTTTAGAATACTATTTTGTAATACCTGACTGTAGTTGTGCTGACACTGCTTGTTATTTGTTGTGTCTGCACTGTACTGAGATATGTTCATTAGACTTGGAGATATTTGCATATTACTTGACTGCCGCAACTTGACACAATTTGGCAAATTCCTCACACTTTTTGGAATCTGGCCTAGTATATTATACATTACAATTCTTTTTTAAGGCAATAGCTAAGAAATGAATTATGTCCTGGTTATCTGAAAAGTCTAATATTTTTTTTTCCACAGACTGTTTGGTATCTTTGATGTTAATTTCAAGCAGCCTCTCAATGTTCCGTGATCAATAGCCCCTTTCCTCAAAAAGGAAAATCCATATTGCAATAAAGGTAAACAACTGTATTGTTTCACAAGTGTGATTAGTGAATATGTCAGTGTTTCATTCCTTTCTGATGGAAATCATGGCACTTGTTTTTTACGCTCCTGTAATAAACAAACCTTTGTTACAGAGAAGCCTAATTAGTGCATCAGTTATCTGCTGTTGAATTAGTATATATCAATCTATGCAGAAATGAAATGGATAATTGTAAAACAGAAAGTGTTATTTTAGTGGATTATTATACAGCTGAGCAATAGCTGAAAGCGAATACTTATCTTTTAATTTCCCATCAGTTTACCCTTTCACTGTAACATACTGAGAGAAAAGAATTGTGATATACAGCAAAATATAGATTTATAGCTAGACCTGCCCAGGGTGCAAGAACTGAAAATGTAATGCACAAGAACATGTTACAGTATTATCTTTCATAATCAGATATTTATCATAGAAAAACACAATTAAAAAACTCTCTGGCTTTTGGTTTGCTTTAATTTCCTGATTTTTAATTCAAAGCTAATATTCATATATGAGTTACATTCAGAATCCTCCGCCCAAAAAAAAAAAGAAGAAAAAAACACTGAAGATTGAAAGCTTGACTACAGAACTTCAAAACACAGACGGTCGAACACATTTGCTACAGGATTTTTAGAGGTATTAAAAGCTAGTCATTTTTTGTGCAAGATAGCTGCACAACAGGGACAGGGTTTTTGTTCTTTCCCCACTGTAGTATATTCTCAGGTTTGCTATATATAAAAAGCAGGGGGAGTGGGAACACAGCCCACCACATGGGGGTGCAGTGGGACTTTCATACTTGTAGGTTGTTTGGCATTCTGTATGTCAATCTTTTCTAGTTGATCTTTTGAGTTTTCAATGTTTTCTTTTCATTTGGGATTCTAAATGCATGTGATATATATCTGTATATCTGTATCTATAGCTATATCTATATATGTGTGTGTGTGTGTGTGTGTGTGTGTGTGTGTGTGTGTGTGTGTGTGTGTGTGTGTGTATACACATATATATATATATATATATATATATATATATATATATATATATATATATATATATATATATCTATATATATATATATATATCTATATATATATATATATATATATATATATATGTATATATAGTTGTAGGCCACTGGAGTGAATGGCAAGTGGCCCAACACCCTGTAGATCGATGTCTTGGCATCGGAATCACCGATATGGACACGTTCTGCACATGTGCCACTAATTACCATGGAGCAGACTAAACCAATGGCAAGTGTTTCTGCAAGTGGGAAAGTCCCCCTGAACCCCCTATCCCCTGCTAATTATATATACTAACTCTGAGATTACACAATCCCAGTCGAAAGGAAAGTTTCCCCTTCTAGTTGCTTATTGATCTCACCCACCTGTCTACCACCTCTCTGTGTCAACCAAATGATGTTGTTCTACTGGATATTGGAGCACTTGTCATTTGCCCCAGTGCTTGGCACATATATATATATATGTGCATACTACGTACACATGTATGTATATTTTATATATATATATATATATATATATATATATACATGCATACTACGTACACATGTATGTATATTTTATATATATATATATATATATATATATATATATATATATATATATATATATATATATATATATATATATGTTCATAGGTTCATAGATTAGTAGATTAGTACTAGGCTAATTGCCCTTATGGGCCATTTTAAGCCTAGCCATTTACCCCCTGTGAGAATTAAACCCTGTACCTTGAGTCTGTAAGCCTTAACCACTATGCCAACCTCCCACCTGTTGTTAAACCATATGTTTATATATATATATATATATATATATATATATATATATATATATATATATATATATATATATATTTTATACACACACATGCATACATATATATATATATATATATATATATATATATATATATATATATATATATATATATATATATATATATTTACATAGCTAGATAGATATTATATATATATATATATATATATATATATTTATATATATATATATTTATATATATATATATATATATCCAAACCAATGGTGTTAAATGTGCTCAAAATATTTAATAACCAGGAGCACAACGTTAGAGTCCACAGAGAGGTTTATTGACAAACTGACCACAAGTTAAGCTTTCATCAACTGAATGACTTCATCAGAACCTGATGAAGTCATTCAGTTTGATGAAAGCGCTTAACTTGTGGTCAGTTTTTTGTCAATAAACCTCTCTCTGTGGACTCGCAACGTTGTGCTCCTTTTGGGTTATATATATATATATATATATATATATATATATATATATATATATATATATATATATATATATTGATAGATCACCTCCTACTAGATGGTGACATTCAAACCAACCCTGGCCATACCAATAACAGCCCCACCTTCCCAACCATACCCTCTCCCTCTCATACCCCTACAAGGCCTCCTACCTCCCTCTTCTTAGCCCACTTCAACATTCAATAGTATTAATAATAAAGTAACACACCTTCATGCCCTACTGGATGTACATAACTTTATCTACCCCAGACTATGAAATCACCCCTCCAGGATATAGTATTTAAGACGAGATCGCCTTCACAAGAAGGGAGGGGGAGTAGCCTTAATATACAAAGCAGGGGTCCAAATTACACTACTTGATACATACCCTTCATCTGATACCAGTTCTGAAACTATTTTTGCTAAGCTACAACTAAGTACTTGTAAGTCCATCTACATTTTATGCTCATATCTTCCCCCAGGAAATAATATCAACTCCCTTGAAAATATCCTAAGCTGGCTGTCCACTAACTTTCGTCAAGAAACCATTGTACTAGGCGACTTTAATATCGACTGGAATACCTGCAATTCTGATAACCCTACTAACCACATAAACCTACATGGCTTCTCTCAAACTATCACCTTACCTACTAGAATCCATAAGCCCACCAACAAAGAATCCACCCTAGATTGCATCCTTATAAATACTCAGTCCACAACCTACATGGCAGGTACCCTCCCTGATGACATTAGTGATCACTCACTAACCTATTTAATTCGACAAACGACCTACACACCAAGCCCTACAGCCTTCAGAACTACTCGCTCCAATAAACATTTTAACCCTGAACACTTCCAAAATGAACTGAGAGTTTGCAACTGGTTGCCCTTAAAACACCTCCAACTAGAGGAAGCAGTGGCATACTTCATTTCTAAGTTCCTTGAAATCCTAGACTACCATGCCCCTTCTTGTACCCTTAGGAATAGCACCAAAACTGCACCTTGGCTTTCAAAGGAAACTAAACAAAATATTTTGCTAAGAAACAAACTTTGGGCCAAATGGCACTCGTCTAGATATCCATCTGAGCGCTTAAAATTTCAACAGCTCAGAAACTCTACTAAAACTTCTATACTATTAAACAAAAAAAAATTCTTCTTTCAACTTCAACAAGCCAACCAACAAAATCCTCAAAACTTTTGGTCAGGAATCAATAGACTCCTTCATCCAGGCTGCTCTAAGACACCCATCCCATCCGGAATTACCCAAGACACTCTCAAACATATTGCTGACTCCTTTAATAACTTCTTTACTGAAGCTATCCAGTCTCTTGCTAACTCACTACCTCCGGTATCCTCTACTTCACCCCATCCTCCTATACCTCTCCACCCACTTTCCACCTCCAACCCATCCCTACATCCCTCATCTGTACCCTCCTTCAGAAACTCAAACCCTCTACCCCTTCACCTGACCTCCTATCTGTTAAGTATCTTCAAATAGCAGCCAAAGTTATTGCTTATCCTATCTCGATCCTAATAAACAGAACCATTAAAGAAGATACCATCCCATCTATCTGGAAAGTCTTACACATTATCCCCCTACATAAGGGTGGTAACTCAACTGAACTTTCCAACTATCATCCTATTGCCCTACTCTCACCAATAGCTAAAATCATAGAAAAATGCATCCACTGTCAACTACTAGACCACCTTCTCTTAAATGGCCTACTAACCAACTCTCAGCATGGCTTTTGACCCTTCCATAGCACCACAACTGCCCTCCTGTCATGTTCTGACCACATTAACAAAAACCGTAACAACTACACACTGTCTTCTGCTATCTTTATTGATCTTTCAAAAGCATTCGACATGGTTAACCATCAACTACTCTTGAATCTTCTCAAGCCCCTCTCACTAGATACTCAAACACTACAGTGGTTCAAGTCCTACTTAGATAACAGGCAACAAGCAGTGTTTTGGGAAAACACTCTATCTACCCCTCTTCCTGTCACCCTTGGCGTACCCCAAGGATCTATTTTAGGCCCTCTTCTATTCTCCATCTTTATAAATGATCTATCCATTAGTATCCCTCAAGCTGTAACTATACAATACGCTGATGACTCCACATTAATATCCTCAGCTACAGGGCCTTCTGAACTGCAGTCCCTTACCCAAAATATCTTTGAGCTTGTAGAAGATTGGTTTTTACAATGCAGTCTCCTCCTCAACACAAAAAAGACTAAACTTCTAGTATTTATTCCCACACAAAAATCTACCCCATTTCACTTCTCTATCAAATCCAAAAATGGCACAGTCATTTCTCCTGACACTTCTACCAAACTCTTAGGAGTCACTACTGATAACAGCCTTAACTATGATACTCATATCAACTCCACAATAAAATCAGTTAACCGTAAACTAGGCTCCCTCTACAAAATCAAACCCTTCCTCACTCCCTCAGCCAGAACTACTATTGCCCACACCCACCTTATCTCTACTCTCTTTTATGCCTCTCCTATATACACAAATCTATCTAAAACTAACCTCAACAAGCTTGCAATCTCCTATAATAGCATAGCCAGATTTGCTCCCCTTTAGAACCCACCACTGCCAAAATCTGAAGCAACTGGGCTGGCTTGAACTGCACAATCAGATCTTATTTCAACAACTAATTATTACCCATAAAACCCTTTATGATCCAGGTAAAACACCAGTTCTCACAAATCTTATCAGCCCATATAACAATCTTACAAATCTACGCTCAGCCCAGAAACTACTGGTTTCTGTACATAAACCCTACAATAAAGCAGGTGACTCCCTCTTCTCTAATGCAGTGGGTAAAAGCTGGAACCTACTGCCCTCTGAACTTACCTCTCTCTCCTCTGCTACACTTCAAAAAGAAACAAAGTATTTCTAACTAGCCACTGGCTATGTCTGTGTACTAACCCAGACCAATATTCTCACATCCAGTTATCATTATCATCTATTTCTTCCTTTGCTTTTCCACCTCTACTCAGTTTTCTCTTTAAAGTCCACTACCTCTAGGTCGGACTTATTCTTCCCAAGATACACATAATGAACTTCTCCCCTGCCGCTCTGAGTATCTACCCCTCAACCAAATTTCTCCCAACTCTCTTCTTTTTAAACTACTCTCTCCTGCTGCTCCTTACTTATTACTTTGTTCTGGAATCTCCTCATCCTTCTAAATACTTCCTTCCCACAGTGATTTGCCAGGGGGGGGGACAAAAAAAAAATAAGTAAAAAATAATGGGACATCTTATTCTTTTCTACTGTCTTATATCACATATGCTTATTTACTTTGTATCACATTTGTATGATTAGTATCTTTATTTGAAGTTTAATGTCTTGAAACTGAATTATTAATGTGCTGTATATTTTATGTGGAGCTTTTCTCCCCGGGGCCTCTACTGAAAATGGACATATATCCAGTTAGACTAGCCCAGTCAACAAATGTAAAATAAATAAAAATAAAATAAAATAAAATAAATAGATATCTGTCTGTTTGTAAATATTCTCTATTCAAATGAAAAGCCACTTCCGATATGTTGTTTAGCTTAATTTCCTTAATCTGGCATACTATCTGATATTCTACTAAATGTCCAACTTTAGCTGTTGTTCAAGTTAATTTTAGTATGAATGCTGATCACTTTTATCAACCATATGAAGAGTAGGCAATAGGAGGTGAATAAATAGGTAATGACCTGTAGGCTGATGCACTGATAGAATGGGATAAATGGGGTAGCCACCCCGTGCTCAAAGTGTTAAAGATGTGATTGGCAGGTGCCAATCGGTCTTCCGTGCATTACCAGCATTCAGAAAGTAATGCCATTATTGTATTTGCAGTTTTAACTGAAGAGTTTAGTGCTCCATGTGTGGTATAACTGTAGCAGTTGCTGTTTGCTACAGTTTAAAATGAAAAAATACTTTTTTTTTTTATTTTGCACTTACACAATCTGTGTCTGGCATAAAGTGTAACAACTACTACATAAAAATGACAGCTTAGAAGTTGTCACTGAGAGATCACACTCTGTTATAAACAGTGGTTATAGCACCGAATTATTCTTTGTTGCTGTGGGCACAAAACTCTGTTTCTAAAGCTCTTTTCTTTAAAATTTTCTTACAAATGTTCATGCAGCATATAGCTAAGCTTGCATAATAACGCTCTTGGTGCTATACGTTCATAGGTTCATAGGTGATTACTAGACTAATGGCACAAGTTCCTTTATAAGCCTAGCCAATAATACCCAGGATATGACAATATTATTAATTCCCCAGATATGTGATGGGGTAGTATCAGGGTAGTGGGTCTTTGGGTGTTGGTGCCCTGATTCATTTTACAGACTACTTCTCTCCATAAGGAACATGGGTAGTACTCTGTGAGTGAATTTATGGTTCCCCATCCATTTTTCCAAATTCTTTTTGAAGACAGCGATGGCCGGGCATTGTTACATGGAGATGGGAAGTTTATTCCATATAGAAGGTAGCCTATGGGATACGAAACTGTCTCTCAAGCAAATGGTGCATGGAACATAGAACTCTTGTACAATTTTTCTTGCAAATATGTACCATTTCATCAGGGCTGGATCAGAGAATGCCTTGTATGTCAGGCATAAGTCCCCTCTCAATAAATGATATGAGATGGAATAAAGGGATAGATCCTTTAGTTGGACTGCATAAGACATGTGTCTTACGCTTTGTACTTTTTAGTGAGAAATGTCTGCGGTCAGTCTAGTTGGTGTAAGTCCCTGGTTAGATGCATGCGAAAGGGGCAGTATACTCGATTGTGGGCCTGATGAGGGCTGAGTACAATGAAACTATTAAAATAACAAAGAAGGCACAGCTCAGAAAACAGGTCTTTTGTTTAATACCAGGACTTAAAGCCCTTTTCGTTTGCACCAAAGCAAACTTCTTCAGAAGTAAAAAATTAGTTACACACATCATATTTAAAACCAAAGTGGAAGTGACGTTTTAGACCACACCTTTAAAGCAACATTGTTGCTTAAAGCTATACACAGATACTATGTATCAAAAACAATGACATTATAACTTCCAAAACCACAAATGCAATAATTAAACTGATATAATTAAAAATTTGTGTGTGTATATATATATATATATATATATATATATATATATATATATATATATATATATACCGATAATTTGTAATTTAAACTGAAAAGTTATATTATATTATATTACCTGACAATCAATGACAATTAAAATGCAAAATTATATACATAATATAAATGTTCGGTATGAATAGGATACCATAAGAAAAAACATCTGTGTATTCAAACCAAATAATTACCAAAAGAACACCGTACTTTGCATGAAATAAATTAAAGGTGTGCATATTAATGTACACATTTGTACTACTTCACTTGTTTTTTTAAAAAATCACATATTTTAAAACATATGAAACATTCAAGGCGCTTTGAAATAGAGCGAAATGTTAAGATGACTGTATTTAAAATAACCAAGTGGCACGAATGCCACTTTTCCCATCATCTACTTAAATTTTTACATTTCAATATACAACTAATGGAACACATGTCGTTAAGCCTTGGGAATTTGTAGGCATTCAATTTTATCTGCCATCCAAGTTCAAGTTCTTCTAAACGAAGGGGGGTTGGTCCATCCCTTAGGGGTTGGAATACCTGATCAATTGCCATGTTTGTGAATCCATGCCCGTGACATAAATAAACATGTTTTGCCAATGCATTTTCCAGTTTCTCCTTGGAAATTGCATATTGGTGTTCATACACCACATGATTTATTCATTGAGACGAGGATTGAACAGGATATATATAATTACTTAGCAATGTCCTACCCGAGGTACCCCTACTTGTTTGGAACCCCTAAGTTACATAAGTGCTTGGATGAACCGCCTATGCACCCACTTGTGGATGGACGTGACTCCCCCACGTATCTTATGGTATCCTATTCATACCGAACATTTATATTATGTATATAATTTCGCATTTTTAATTGTCACTGATTGTCAGGTAATATAATATAACTTTTCAGTTTAAATTACAAATTATCGGCATGTATATATATATATATATATATATATATATATATATATATATATATATATATATATATATATATATATATACATATATATATATATATATATATATATATATATATATATATATATATATATATATATATATATATATATATATATATATATTTTTTTTTTTTTTTATTTAATTATATCAATTTAATTATTGCATTTTTGGTTTTGGAAGTTATAATGTCATTGTTTTGGATACATAGTATCTGTGTATAGCTTTAAGCAACAATGTTGCTTTAAAGGTGTGGTCTAAAATGTCACTTCCACTTTGGTTTTAAATACGATGTGTGTAACTAATTTTTTACTTCTGAAGAAGTTTGCTTTGGTGCAAACGAAAAGCGCTTTAAGTCCTGGTATTAAACAAAAGACCTGTTTTCTGAGCTGTGCCTTCTTTGTTATTTTAAAAGTTTTTCCGTGTTTTTTGAGATTCTACAATGAAACTATGACTTCCTTTGATCTTAATGCCATCCCTTTATTTATAATTTGAGTCACATAGAAGAATTGCAATGCTACCACAGCTGCCTGGTGGTCAAAGTTTAGGTTACTATCTATCTGTGTTCTTAGGTCCCTCACCACTGGTCTACTTTTAGGGGTGTGCTATTAATATTATAATTTGCAGTGATATCCTATTTACTGAAGACTTTGATTACACATTTCGTAACATTTAGGCTAAGACCATGGTTTTGGCACCAATCATTTATCATTTTAGGCCTGTTTTGTAGGATGTCAACATCATTTGGGGATTCATTGATTGCTCTCAATTTACAGTCATCAGTGAACTTGATGAGCCAGAGGCACCCAACATTGGCCTTCACTTCAGAGAAGTATATACCAAACAGGACAGGTCCCAGAAATGAGCCCTGTGGGACACAGCTAGTAACAGGTTTCTTATCAGAAGCAGAGTCACCTATCTGGACAACATGTGTTCCATCAGTGAGACAGTTGGCTATCCATCTGATGATGTAAGGGTTTATGCCTAACTCAATAAGTTTTTCTCTGATCCCCGACTAGGGGATTGTTTTAAAAGTTTGGCTAGGTCTAGATAAGTGGTATGTACTGTTTTATCCTCATCCATGGCCCTGGTGACTTTCCCGAAGAAGTCTACCAGATTAAGCAGGCAAGATCTCCCTTTAACAAAGGCAGATTGGGTCTGGTCCAGTGTTTGGAGAGTTCTTATGTCATTATTTATTAAGTCCTTGATAATTCTCTCAATGGCCTTGCAGATAAGACTGGCCAACCTTATGGGTCAGCAAATCCCTGGGTGAGTTGATGTGACAGTCTTATGCAAAACAATGACTGCTGCATTCCTCCATTCCTCTGGTATGAAGCCTGTGATGCCCGTGCACTGGCCCAGTAATCAAGGAGCCTCAATCCTCACCACTAGCACCAGTGAGAGGCATCCACATTGGGAGGATAACAAGTACACACACAGTAAAGTACCATTTCCAGTAAGAGCACGTAGAGATCACACTCAGTCTAGGGCTGGTTTCTCCCTTTCTCTCCAGTTCCCCAATAAGACTCACCACTGGCACAGCTATAGGGTACAGTTCTCAGTCAAGTGGTCAAGACAAAACCTGTAGCACCCTCTCTGTCCAACCAGTGCTTCATGTCCCTGCCCAAGTAGCCGAAACACACACACTTTGAGATATGAATTATATACAAACACACAGACACTCCTGGGGAAGGCTGGCACAGGTTCTCCAGCTATTCTACCTCCTGCCCAGGATATAAGGTAGAAATCACTGCCACCAACCACTACTTATCAGGTATTATAAGGCCCTTCCCAAAGGGTGACCAATTCCACTGTGTGCTATTACTCTTATCCAAATATTAAGTGTAACCCAGGGCTAAGGCTATTGGAGTGGCTTATACAGTCTAAGAGCTTAAATTATCTCTACAAAAACAGCCACAGTTGAAATGTTTGAAACAATATCTAATAATTAATAAAAACACAAGACTATACTCATCAATTCAACACAGTGCTAATAGAGAGTTCAGAAATCACAGGGAATACTTAAAACCAACATTGTAGGACAGTCTGATACAAATATAGAAAACAGCTAGACTAATCTGGCTATATTTCTATCTATTTATAAGAGAAATCACTGTTCTAAATACTACTTACAGAGCAAAGGCAAAGTACTGGTGAGTTGTCAGCTTTAGAACCAAATACAAAATACTAAATCTTTCTCTCTGAGAAAGTCTTAAATTGATAATGCACACTACTGCTGAGTCATTTCAGATTACATAATTCTTGGCACTTCTACTTAAGTTTCCCAGGTTCACAGAACTTAAAATTTTAACATTTCTTTTTGTAATCTGCATCTGCCAGGAAGCCACAGCAATAAAAGACATGTTACATGTAAAATCTATTTATTATCTCTGTCTTAGAACAATAGAAATAATTTCCTAGCCCAGACATCCTGTCTCCTACCTCGAGATCGAATAGTCATAAAATGCTTTACTCATCAGCTTTCTTCCAGCAGAGTGCACTGTGGTTACATTTTTGAAGCTCAGAACATAACACAGTTTTCTTTACATTTGTGAAACAAGCCTGTGGATCATTTTAATATTTACAGAAACATGGAATTATTTACAAAATTATATCTAGCTAGGCTGTCAGCCTTCACATTTCTTCCCCCTAGAGAACTCAAGCTAGTGACCCTTCAGAAACGTTGCTTGAGAGGATTGAGTCTATCTGGATAAACCTTAACCCATTCCCAATCTTAAGAGCCCATCTTCATTGGCATTGCTAATCTCACTGCGGTGCTGCATTGACGTATCATATGCTTGCAACCCTAGGCTCCACCTTAGTAACATGGCATTTTGCTAGCTGGCTCAATGTAACCAGGTTAGAGGATTGTGGTCTGTAACTGCAGTGAATTTTCTTCCATGCAGATAAGGTTGAAGTTTCTGCAGTGCCCACACTATGGCTAGACATTCCTTTTCTACAGCTGCATAGCATTCCACCCTGGGTTGGTGCCTAAAACTGAGATAAACCACTGGGTGCTCTTCTCCCTCTGAAGAAATCTGGCTAAGTACAGCCCCCACCCCATGGTTCGAAGCATCCACCTGCACAAAAAATTCTTTGCTCTAATCTGGACTGGCTAACATAGGGGGTCCTCTGAAAGCTTCTTTAACCTTCTGGAATGCCTGCTCACATGCTATGGTCCACACTACCTTATCTGGCCTGTTTTTCCTTGTCAGGTCTGTGAGGGGAGCAGCTCTTATGCTATAACTGGGGACAAACTTTCTGTAGTACCGAGCTGTCCCCAAGAATGCATTCACCTGCTTTTTGGTAAAAGGTGGAGGCCATGCCTGAATGGCTTCCAGTTTGGCAGGTTCTAGCCTGATCTTACCACTCCCCACTCTATGTCCCAGGTAGGAGACCTCTGCCATACCCACCTGACATTTGCTCAGCTTAATGGCCAACCCTGCCCTCTGTAGTCTGACCAGCAGCTTCCTGACATGTTGAAGGTGTTCTTGCCCGGAATGGCTGTAGATGGCAATATCATCTAGGTAAACAAGAGCAAACCCTCCTGCTCCTGCTAGAATATAATCTACCAGCCTCTGAAAAGTTGCTGGGGTATTTTTCATTTCAAAGGGCATCTTTGTGAACTCATACAAGCGAAAAGGAGTCACAAAGGATGACCTCTCTCTAGCACTGAGAGTCAAGGGCACTGGCCAGTAACCCTTGGTAAGATTAATGGTAGTAAGATACTTAGCCCCACCCTGCTTCTCTAGGGCTTCATCTGTCCTAGGCATGGGGTAAGCATCTGAATCTGTGTGACTATTTAATTTCCTGTAGTCCACAAAAAATCTGGTGCTGCCATCCTTCTTTGGCACCAGTACCACTGGGGAGGCCCAGGGACTGTTGGACTTTTGAATTACCCCTAGTTCCAACATTTCCTGTATCTCCTTCCTCAGAGTCTGTTTGACTCTCTCAGGCACCCTATAAGGGGCTCGCCTAATAGGCCTTTGGGGTCCTGTATCCACCTGGTACTGCACCAGGTGGGTGCACTCTGGTTTCCCAGTGAATATGTCCCCAAACTCCTGTAACACTGCCCAGATTTCTCGAACCTGGGTAGGAGATAGCTTCTAGGACATTACTACCCCTTCCACTGAGATGTCAGTCCAAGTCTAATTGAGGAGATCAGTCACGAGATCTCTGTCGCGGACTCCTCCTGCAATCCACTGGAAATTCTCAGCACAAGGGTCTCCCTATCATGGTAAGATTTCATCATATTAACATGGTACAATTTGTGTTCCTGCCTCCTGTCTAGCAGTTCTACCATGTAGTTAACATCACTGACCTTCCTTACCACCTTGTAGGGTCCTTCCCAAGCTGCTTGCAGCTTATGTCTGAGAGGAATGAGAACCATTACCTGCTGCCTTACAGCATACTCTCTAGCTCGAGCATTCCTGTCATACCAGACCTTATTCTGCTGTTGGGTTTCTGCCAGGTTCTCTTGGGCTAAGCCCATGAGTTCTCTGAGCTTTTTCCTGAGGTTTAGGACATATGCCACAACAGACTCCTTGTGTGATTCACACTCATCTTGAATTAAATCTAGAGGTCCTCTAACCCTATGCCCATACAGCAACTCAAAGGGTGAAAAACGTGTGGATTCCATGGGAACCTCTCTGTAAGCAAACAACAGATGGTGCAAATATTTTTCCCAATCCCTCTTAAACTGGTTTGCAAATTCCCATAGCATGGACTTGAGTGTAGAGTTTAAACTTTCAACATGACTATCAGTTTGGGGATGGTAGGGGTGGTCTTTAGCTGCTTCACCCCATAGTACTTAGACAAGCCAGCAGGTCTGACATGAAATTGACACCTCTGTCAGTCAGTATTTATTTTGAAAAACCTGCCCTGCTGAAAATTTCTAACAAAGCATTGGCCACCTTTTCTGCCTCAATGGAGGACAAAGCCACTGCATCAGGGTATCTTTTAGCATAATCTACTACCACTAGGATATACTTTTTCCCTGTGAAACTTGGAGTACCCAGAGGCCCCACAATATCCAGAGCTGATGTCTGAAATGGCTCCTCAATCACAGGCAAAGTCATCAAAGGAACTTTTACCTTGTCTCCTGCCTTGCCTACCATTTGGCACTGCTCACAGGTCATGCATTACCCTGTTACATCTCTGTAAATCCCAGGCCAATAAAAGTTCTGCATAATACATCTCTTGGTACGTTTTATGGCCATATGACCTGCAAAGAAAATATCATGTGCTATGGCTCGAAGTGCCAGATTGTAGGCTCTAGGCACTGCCAACTGCTGTATTCTCTCACCTTCTAGCCCTCCCTCAGGGGTCCACTCTCTATACAGTAACCCTTTGCCCCAGTATACAGAATCCCCCTTCCCTTGAAAATCAGGTGCCTCACTAGTTACCTCTCTCAGGCCCTGTAATGTAGGGTCTGAGAGCTGAGCCTGTCTCACCTCTCTCTTTGTAACCCTTCCCAGATCCCCTTCTACAAGAAGCCTGGTATCCTCTGACAGCAGTGCCACACTGTCAGCCTGGTTACTACTACTCACCTCTACCTTTGCAGTCACTCTGTCCAAAGGACCATCAGTACCAACAAGCAGCTGTGGTTCACCTTCAGTCTCACTGCTACAGGGTAGCTCCCTCCCTGAAGTAGCCACCTTACCAGTCCTGATTGCAAGTGTGCTGTCTGTCTTGGTCTCCCCCAGGCTACCAGACCTACATGCTTGTCTCCAAGCCTGACTGCATGTAACTGCATGAACACACTGTATGGCATTATCAAAATCTTTCCCTATCAGGACATCTGCAGGATGGTAGTTTGGCACCCTTGTAGTCTCAAGACAACCTACTATTGGCATTTTGTCCTTCCCACTTACTGGCTCCCTCACCTTTTCTTCCCCACCTTGCCTCCGTGGACATCTATATGCTACATGGCCCCACGAGTTGCATTCAAAACATTTAACCCTAGGTCCTGAACATGTACATGGACAAGTGGCTTCCCCTGCTACTGTCAGATTCTGTTGGGGCAGTGTGGGCTGCCTGCCATGAGTAGCACTGGGGGTTCCTTTCCTGTGCAGTGTTGTCCTGCTTACTAGGTATAGGTCTCCCTTCTTCCCCAACTGATCTTCAGTAAGGCATTGTCTATCAGCTAACCAGGTCCTCATGTCCTCAGGCAAAGTGCTAAGGGCTTGTTCCCTCACCAAAAGGTCTGCCAGCCCTTCAGAAATGGTGACCTGACATTCACTCACCCACCTATGAAAATAAGTGCTCAGTTCAGCAACATATTCACACACACTTTCATCTGCCTTGCGTCTGTGCTCATGAAACTTTTTCCTATAAGTTTCAGGTGTTAGTTTAAAAAATTCTAGCAATCTATTCTTTACAGCATTATAATTTAAGAAATCAACATCAGACAGTTTGGAAAGTACATTTACAACTTTACCGTGGAGTATGGGGATCAGGAACCGTACCCCGAGCCTTTGGTCAACATCATGCTGTTTACATACCCTCTCAGACATATGAATTAAACTATCAACATTATCCCCTTCTGTAAATTGTGGAAGACATTTACTGAGCTTTGGTGCTTCTGGGGTCTGATTACTCCCTTCCCCATTACTTCCATCACTCTGGCAAAGAGTCAGCATCTCCTTTTCATGCTGCATCTGCCTCTCCTTCTCCTTTGCTTCCAGGAGTAGCAGTTTCTCATTCTCCTTAGCCTGCAGTCATAGTTTCTCATTTTTCTCAGTCTCTAGATGCCTCAGTCTCTCTGCTGCTTCTATTTCCAAACAATTGGCCTCCAACTCAAGTCTCTTTAACTCTTCTGTAGAAAGTTGAGCTGTCCATTCTCTGAGTGTTGTACATCTCCACGGCCAGTCTGATCACTTTCCTGGTTGCTATTCTCGGATTCAGCTGTGACCAAAGCTGCAATCATGTCTGCCTTAGTCAGGTTTCCATTAACCAGTCCTTTAGCCTGCCACAACTCAGCCAACTGTCTCCTTGTCAGCTTGCCATACTCCTCTGCTGACTTGCTTGCCTGCTCTCCCTGACTAACTAAGCTAACAAAAGAAATAAAACAATTGTGATCTGAACTCTGAATGTTCACTGCATGGCTGATTTAGAGTAAAAAACACCTTCAGTGATCACTGTACAAAAGCTACAGGAATTCACTATCCACACCACTATAAGCCAATTAGTATGTGATGTGGCTAACTCACCACTATTAAACAATTCCTATTTGATGTGGATATCCCACCACTGCCAAACAATTAATATGTGATGCTCGTGCACTGGTCCAGTAATTAAGAAGCCTCAAACCTCACCACTAACACCAGTGAGGGACGTGCACATTGGGAAGGATAACAAGTACACACACAGTAAAGTTCAATTTCCCTTAAGAGCACACAGAGATCCCAGTCAGTCTAGGGCTGGTTTCTCCCTTTCTCTCCAGATCCCCAATAAGACTCCCCAATTGCACAGCTATAGGGTACAGATCTCAGCCAAGTGCTCAAGCCAAGACCTCCAGCACCCTTTCTGTCCAACCAGTGCTTTGTGTCCCTCCCAAAATAGCTGACACACACACACACACACACACACACACACACACACACACACACACACACACACACACACACACACACACACACGCACACACACACACACACACACACACACACACACACACACACAATTTGAGATATTAATTATATACAAACAGACAGACACTCTTGGAGAAGGCTGGCACAGGATCTCCAGGTATTCCCCCTTCTCCCCAGACTATAAGGTAGTACTGAGTGCTACCAACCACCCTTATCAGCTACTATAAAGGCCCTTACCAAAGTGTGACCAATTCTACTGTGCAATGTTATTATTATCAAACTGATAAGTGTGACTAAGACTTGAAGGCTATTTAGGAGTGGCATATACAGTATCACCAGATACATGCAAGTACTGTAAGAGCTTATATTATCTATGCACAAAACAACCACCATCAAAAGGTTTAAAATATTTAATAATAAATAATAAAAACACAAGACAATACTCATCAGTTCAACACAGTGGTAATAGAGAGTTCAGAAATCATAGGAAATACTTTAAAACAACATTCTGGGACAGTCTGACATAAATATAGAAAATAGCTAGGCTAATCTGGCTATATTTTTATCTATCTCTAAGAGAAATCACTATTCTAAATATTACTTACAGAGTAAAGGCAAAGTGCTGGTAAGTTGTTGTCAGGTTCAGAACCAAATACAAAATGCAAAATCTTTCTCTCTGAGAAAGTCTTAAATTGATAATACACATTACTGCTGAGTCATAGGTTCATAGGTTCATAAGTAAGTACTAGGCTATCGGCCCAAGGGCCTACATAAGCCTAGCCAACAAGGTTCCCTGGCTTACGTCACCCAAGAAAAGTTATTTTCCTGTGCCACTGTCAAGCAGAGACACAGAAGTGATCCCCGGGGTGTATTTTCTATTTCCCATTCACTCATCAAGATTTTTCTTGAAGAGTGCTAATGAAGAACTTTGCTTGACATAGAAGAGTAGCCTGTTCCAGAGTGTGGGAAGTCTCTGGGACAGGAATCTATCCCTCCAGCATGTCCTGTTTATTGTGGTGACAGGGTTTAGGTCCCTAGAGCATGTAGCTCAGAGGGATTGGGATTTCTTTAGATGTAGCATGTCCAACAGATCTGGGTTTGACATAGCTTTATATGTTAGGCAGAGATCACCTTGGAGTAGGCGATATGCTATGGAGTAAAGCTGGAGTTTTAGTGTAGGGCATTTGTTTGAGGCCAGTAATCCTCTTTGTGAGGTACTTCTTTGGCTTTTCCAGCTGCTGCAGATATCTTGTGAGGTACATTCCAAAAGGGGCGGTGTACTCTATAATGGGTCTAATGAGTGTCGAGTAGAGGGGAACAATGACCTCTTTTTTTCCTGGATAAGAACCCTTTTATGATGAGGTGTGCCACGTAGAAGGACTTCCTGACTACTGTGGTGATGTGACTATTAAAGGAGAGGCTACTGTCCACCTAGGTCCCAAGGTCTCTTATCACGCATTCGGTGTTAAGTAGATTGCTGCCTATGTAGTAGTTCACGGGTACAGAGTTTTTACCAAAGGAGATGACACTGCACTTTTTGGCATTGAGCTTGAGGCCATGGCTCTGACACCAGGCATCTGTCTCAGCGAGGCCCTTCTGTACGATGTCCACATCATTTGGAGACTAGATTAGCACTCCTAGTTTGCAGTCATCTGTGGACTTCGTTATCCAGAGGCCTTCTGTATTAGCCTGTACTTCAGAGAAGTAGATACAAAACAGGAGAGGTCCCAGGACTGAACCCTGTGGTACTCCACTTGTCACTGGTTTGAGGTCAGATTTGGAGTCTGCAACTTTTACAGTGTGGGTTCTGTTAGTGAGCCAGTTGGCAACCCATCTTGTGACATAGGGATTTATACCTAGTTTAGTGAGTTTAGCAATTATTCCAGAATGGGGGATGGTGTCAAAAGCCTTGGTGAGGTCAAGATAGGCTGTGTGAACCACCTTACCCTCATCTACGGCTTTGCTGACTACCTCAAAGAAGTCGATTAGGTTCAGGAGGCATGATCTGCTTTTCACAAACCCAAACTGGGTGGGATCCAGAGTTTGGACATTACCAATGTCTTTGTTTATGAGTTCCATCATGGTTCCATGACCTTGCAGACCAGGCTCATCAGGCTAATAATGCAATAGTTCCCAGGATCAGTGGTGGCTTCCCCTTTGTGGAGTGGGATAACTGTTGCTGTGTGCCATTCAGTTGGCACAAAGCCTGATGTGAGGCTATTATTGAACATGGTGCTTAGTGGAAAGCCAGTTTGTTCTGAAGTCCATGTAAAACACAGCCTGGGATGTTGTCCAGTCCCATGGATGCTGTGTTTTTGGCTTTAGAGAGTGCAGCTTTTACCTGTATAATTGTGATTACAGGGACTCCGCATTCTTCCTGTATAGATATGGGCCCTTTAGGGGGTGCGGGGTAAAGTTAGCACTGAACCTATCTGCCAGGATGTTGGCAATATCACTTGTTTCTGTACTTTTCTTGCCATTGTGCTGTAACTCAGAGCAGATCTGGGTGTTGTCATTGAGATTCTTGACATAGCTATAGAATACTTTGTGGTTGTCCTTAGAATTAATGTCGATTTTGTTTTCGTAGCTAGCTTTGGGGGATCTCAGCTTCTTACTGAGGCTGACCAGGGAGCTCCTCCACTCATGGGATTTTACTCTCTTTTGCAACAGTTTCTTTCTTCTGTTGTACAGTTTGTTTATGGCAGGGGACCACCAGATTGGCTTCCTTTTTTTTGAGGATAGTGTCTTGGTTCTGTTTGGGATAGCACGATCCATGCACTCGTGTAAATGCTTATAGAGAGCATTTGTGTAGGATTCAGCAGTTGTAACTGTATTGTCCATCTGCATGAGTGTCATGAAGTTCACCACTTCTGTCTTAAGAAGCATGAAGTTGGCTTTGGAGAACGATTTTACCGTGGTTTCCTTAATGGGGGGTGGGGGCGGGATGTGGATATCAACGGTGATTAGTTTATGGTCAGATCGGACCAACGAGGAGTTGACTTCAGGTGTGGAACACTGGTCACTCATGGTGGTAATAACTAGGTCTAGGATATTGTTGCCTCTGGTGGGGGTGTGTATAAGTCGATCCAGGGCATTGGAGTTTATGAATTCCAGAAAGTGTTGAGCTAAGGAGTTGGTACACGAGTAGTTTTCCCAGTTAATGGTGGGGTAGTTGAAGACACCCATTATTAGGGTGTTTGGTTGAACCCTAATATTTTCCAATACATCAAGAAAATAGGAGTGGGGATCCTGGGGCATGGGGGGGGATCTGTAGCAAGCTACAATTTGGATTGCAGTTTTGTCCAGAGTTAGTTGCACTCAGATAACCTCAGATGCATTATGCTGAGTAACTAACCTGGAGGTGTGGATATTCTTAATGAATATGGACACACTTCCACCTTTGTTGTTTCGGTCCAGGTTACATGGCTGAAAAGTGTGGTATGAGTTATATCCTGGTAGTGCAGGGGTGCTTTCTGGAGCCTTGAACCAGGTCTCAGTCACTGCACAGATATCGATGTTCTCCATTTTAAGGAGTGCCTTGAGTGAGTGCATTTTGAGATTTAGACTTCTAGCATTGAGTAGCATTACCCTCAGTTTTTGCTTGCCTGTTCTTGTTACAGTAGTGAATTTGCCATTTGAACCTTGCCTAAAAAAAGGCATTATAGGGGCAGCAAGAGCCTTAGCCAGTATCTGGAATCCCAGGGGCGACAGGTGCAGGACATCTCTGGCAAAGCATCGTGGTCTGTCGACCATTTCATCCCAAGCAGACAGATACTGGATCCCCTTAGAATGACACCAGAAGCTTAGCCAATTGTTGAAGTCAATCATTTTGTCCTTGTAGTGAGGTATCATTCTGGGCGATGACAGAATGCTGCTACTCAGGGCTAGGATCATACCTGCCTGGGCTACAAGATTGGAGAGCTCTTCCATGTCTCTTTTCATGTAGTCCAGGGAGGTACATCTCAGGTCATCCACACCAACATGGACAATGACAGAGTCATAGTTGTACTTGTTGTGGAGTGACCTGAGTGCGTGGGTTATCTGGCGGATCCTGGCACCCGACAGAGAGCTGACAGTAACCTTCTTCTTGTTTAGCCTGGTGAGTGGGACATCAGTGTTCCTGACTATAGAGTCACCCTAGACTAGTGTGTTGGGTATGTTGTTTTGCCTTATTGGCTGTGGTTGAGTGGCACACTGACTCTGTGGGCTATGTGTCATTTGGGTTGTTTTGGGGGATGGAGGTTGCTTGCGTTTCTGCTTTGGAGGTTTCTGTTGCTTAGACAGATTATTATTGAGAGCGTCCGCAAATGTTTTTGTGTTATTATGTGTGGATTTTGGGGCAGTGGTTTGCGTTGCCACCTCACAGCAAGAGGTTCTCCGGTTTGATTCTCGGCTGGGGTGCCTTCTGTTCGGAGTCTGCATGTCCTCCCTGTGGTTGCGTGGCTTTCCTCTGGGTGTTCTGGTTTCCTCCCAAAGACATGCAGTAGGTGGATTGGACACTCTAAATTGGCCCTAGGTGTGAGTGTGTGCATTCTGTGGAAGGTTGGGCACTGGGCTGGCAACTCGACACCATAAAAACTCCACTGCCAATCATGAGCAGACAGATGATCCGCTGTGGTGACCCCTAACTGGGAAAAGCCGAAAGAAGAAGATGTGTGGATTTTGGTGGTGTAGATTTAGTGAGACTGTGTGATGAGTGCGGTGTGATGCAAATGTTTACCTTCTCCTCTTGACTGTCAAATTCAGTCTTGGTTGGAGAGAGCTTTACCTCCAGTTTGGCTAGATAAGTGCATCTCTCACAGGTTTTAGTGTTGGGTGGTAGGAGGAGAGGGTTGTCTGTGTACTTGAGGAAATTTCTATATTGCCTCAAGATGCCCAAATTCTCAGATAGACAGGAGAGAACACTGGGAGCTGACCTTTGGACATGCCTGAATAAAAAAATATTTTCATCTAGATAAGTGAGGAAAGTGAGTATAAGAGCTGTTTTCTCTAAGCAAGTGAGAACATTAAGTACAAAAACTGTTTTCCTCTAGGTAATGAGGAAGACTGAGTGCTATAGTAATTAGTAGCTTATTTAGTGCTTACAAGTTCTGAACAAGTACTGAGCATGAATAAGCCATTTTAAGTGCTAAAACTAAGAATCTGTATCTGCACTAAATGAGTTACAGGACAGAAACAAGTGCAAATGCAGGCTTTCAAATCAGAAAGTTGAGAGAGATGGAAAAGATTGCCCAAACGGCCAGTAACTACAATTTCTGGGCCAGAACCACTCCTTATGTGGTAGACAGGCTACCTAGTGCTTACCACTCCCACTGATAAGCTAGAAGGCTTCCCTCCAACACAGAAAGGCTTGGGGGTGGGCTCAGAAGCTTACATACAGTCCTGGATACAGTAAATCTGTATCTGGACTACACCACAAGAAAGGTAGGAAACAGTCTTATAGCATTTTTGTTTTACAGAAAAGTAGCTAAAACAGCAGTAAAAACAATTCACATGCATTGCAAGCTAGCACACTTGAGTATGTAGCAATATTAGACCAAACACAGTTTAAAAAATGCAATTAAATTAAAAAGGACTAAAAGCAAGTGCAGAAGGAGTTTATTAGGTAGAATGTGGTAAAGAGATGGGACTGGGGGAGTGTCCCAGATCAAATCTACAGTGGGCCGGGCGACTGCAAAAGCCTCCAAATTTAAACTACGAGCCAGAAATAGGGAGGGTGTGTGGGACAAAACACTTTCAGCAGAGATCTGAAAAACTGTAAGCAACAATTAACAGTACAAACTCTAAAACCAAAAAAAAAATACTTAGCTCTGTATATTTCCAGATAGATTGAAAAGCAGTCTCTCAGAACACAGGTTCCAGCAATGAAATGCAGGCTGTTACTAACAGGTCTAATTTTATGCAAGTGATCCATGAGTTAGATAATACATAAGCTATAAAAAGCAGTTATACCAACTGAAGACACAGATGAAAATAGGGGGAGGTGGGGAAACACTTTCAGCACAGATCTGAAAAACTATAAGCAACAATTAACAGTACAAACTCTAAAACCAAAAAAATATACTTAGCTCTGTATATTTCCAGATAGATTGAAAAGCAGTCTCTCAGAACACAGGTTCCAGCAATGAAATGCTGGAACTCATTTCAGATTACAACATTCTTGACATTTCTACTTAAGTTTCCCAGGCTCACAGAACTTAAAAGTTTAACATTTCTTTTTGTAATCTGTACCTGCCAGGAAGCCACAGCAATAAAAGACACATTACATGCAAAACCTAGTAATTATCTCTGTCTTAAAACAATAGAAAGAATTTCCTAGCCTAGACATCCTGTCTCCTAGCTTGAGATCAGTCATAAAATGCTTTGCTTATCAGCTTTCTTCCAGCAGGGTGCACTGTGGTTACATTTTTGAAGCTCAGAACATAACACAGTTTTCTTTGCATTTGTGAAACAAGCCTGTGGGTCATTTTTAATATTTACAATGACATAGAATTATTTACAAAATTCTATCTAGCTAGGCTGGCAGTCTTCACAAAGGCCATCCAGAGGCCGTAGTTAAAAAGGATTTCTAGTGGCCCTAGTTTCAAGCTATTTAAGAATCATCTTGGAATGCTGTTGGGATCCATGGAGGCTGTATTTTTGGCTTTAGTGAGCGCTGTAAGAACCTGTTCTCTCATAAGACCAGTAGGGAGATGGTTGTGAGTATATTTTGGGTGTGGTTGGAGGTGATGGGGGGAGAAGTTTGAACTGAACTTGTCAGCTAGCAGGTTTGCTATAGTTTTAGGCTGGGTGTAACTATTGCTGTTTATGATTAACTCAGCACATTGCTGAGCATTTCCCCTGAGGCTACTAAAATAATTCAAAAAAGCCTTCTGTTATCTTTCACTTGGGAGGCTATCTATACCTCATAGTTTGCTTTGGCAGATTTGGCCAGCTGTCTGATTTGTTTGTTTAAACTGGTGAGTGTCCGTTTGCATTGTTTTCTCTTTTCTTTCTTTGCTTTGGTGAGGATTTTTTTCCTTTTGTGAATAGCCTATTTACGCTAGGAGTGTACCTGGGTGGTTTATTTTTGTCAGTAATCATAGGTTTGACTTGGACAGGTATGGTCTCCTCTATGCACCTATGCAGCTATGAATGTGGTTGTACAGTGTTTTTGTGTACAGCTCCTAGTAGGCCTCAGTGTCATCCAGGTTTTGAGGGATTGGAAGTTTAATAAGCTGTCACTTAGTTTGAGGTAATTTACCTTAGCAAAGTTCTTAACAAGTTTGGAGTTTGACAGGGTTCTAGGTTAGTTTTAATACTAAAAGAGAGAATTTTTGGTCAGATCTTACCAAGGAGGAGTTAATGCATGGGAGAAAGCAGCATCAACCCATGCTCATGAGTACTTGGTCTAAAATATTTGTACCTCTAGTTGGGGAGTTTCCTAGTTGCTCCAGGATGTTTGTGTTGACAAAGTCCAAACACTTCTGACTAAGGGAATCATGGAAGATATAAGTCACCCAGTTTATGGAGAGGTAGTTGAAGTCACCCATAAGGATGATGTTAGGCTGAATGTTAAGAGATTCCAGTAGGTTTAGGTAGTAGGTGTGGTTTTCCAGACTCATGTTAGGGGATCTTTAGTTAACAAGGATATGCTAGGGGGTCACACCTATTGTTAGCTGGACATGGAGCAGCTCAAGCAAGTCATGTTGCTGGACAGTCTAGAAGTGCACTTGTCTTTTATGAACACTGAGACATCTCTTCCCTTTGTTTAATCCAGAGCTGAAGTGAATCAAAATATATGAAAGGCCTTTCATAGCCATAGTGATTTCCATGGTTCTGAACAACATTTTCGTGACTGCACATACGTCTGCATTTTCCAGGGTGAGGGGTGCTTCCAGAGAGCACAGTTTTTTTTTAATTTAAACTTGTAGTTCTAAGTGATCTTTGTTATGTAGGAGGGTCTAACAACTTGGCATGGCCTGAAAAAAAAACCTCATAGAATATTGCTCCACCAACAGATTCATTTATAACTCCACTTATGCAGAACCAGACATAGATATCGTAGCATACAAATAATTTTCATTTTGGATACTGTAACAAAAGGGTTACAAGCAGGAATTTTGGAATAGTTACCAAGTTCAAATAGTTGCACCTCAGACAGAAAGTTCTGATTTGTACACCAAATCCCTGTGTTATCCCCCCCCCCAAAAAAAAATAATATATATATATATATATATATATATATATATATATATATATATATATAGGTCTACTGAATATAACTGAAAGACCCAAAGTTGAAAAGGTCAAAATCACATGCTACTGTGGAACAACCTTGGCGCATGTAAAAATAAAACACAAAAAAATCAAATAAAAACATTGTTTTTTTACAGTGCCCCCATATGCCCTACTAATTATATATACTTAATGTGAGATTGTGCAATGTTAGGAAAAAGCATACTCTCCAGCCTCAAGAACTGTGCATTCTTACACAGTTGTCAACCATCTGCTTAGATAGCCAAATTTTGTTTACAAAAGAGATGTTGACCAAAGTGGTATTCATTCAAATTCAGTGTTCCCATCTCTCTCTCTATGTATATGTATACCCTCCTACAACAAAAATATCAGCTAAAACCTCAAATGTTCTGGGCTGGTATTAACAATCTTCTCCACCCAGGCCATTCCGCCATTCCTACCCCATCAGCTACCCTTGATAAATCCCCTATTGAAATTGCAAACAGCTTCAACTCCTTTACTGAAACTATCCAGTCGAGCTACTCATCTCACTCCATCAGACACAAATACCAGCTCTGGCACATCTAGCCCTGATCCACCCAGCGCCCAACCCACCTTTACCTTTCAAATCGTACCTAGCAACCTGATCTGGACCTTACTCAAAAAGCTAAAACCTACTACACTAGCTGCCAACCACCTCCCAGTTGAATATCTTCAAAAAGCAGCTGATGCCATAGCACTTCCCATTTTTATTCTGATCAACAAATCCATCTCAGAAGGATCCATCCTGGCAATATGGAAAATATCACATGTTATACCTCTCCATAAAGGAGGAAGTTCCACAGAATTATCTAACTTTAGACCTATAGCCATTCTTTCACCACTAGCTAAAATCATGGAAAGATGCATACACAAACAAATCATGCACTTTCTTATTTAAAACAGAAAGCTCGACGACTCTCAGCACAGCTTTAGGCCATTCCACAGTACCACCATGGCTCTTCTATCTTTCTCTAATGTCATCACTCTTCATCATAACAACAACAAACTATCTTCAGCACTCTTCCTAGATCTGTCAAAAGCTTTTGATATGGTCAACCATCAGCTACTGCTCAATACCCTACAAACCATCAGTTTAGACCAACATGCAATACAATGGTTTCACTCCTACCTAAATGGTAGACAGCAGGCTGTCTTATGGCAGAACAAGCTGTCATCCTAGCTTCCTCTAACCCTAGGTGTCCCACAAGGGTCCATACTAGGTCCCCTTATTTTCTCTATCATTATCAATGATCTGCACACCACCATCCCAGGAGCTACCTGCATCCAATACACAGATGATTCAATGTTAATATGCTCCGCCTCCTCTCCTACACAACTTCTAACCCTCACCCAGACCACTTTCAGCACGGTAGAAACATGGCTAGCTAATCACAGCCTGCTTCTAAATCCTAACAAAACCAAGCTACTACTTTTCTCCCTTAACTGTAGAATTCCTCCTCCTTCCTTCAACATCAAATCTAGCAATGACCCTGATGACCATACAAAGCTTCTAGGCATAATAATAGACAACAACCTTAAATATGATAAACATGTCAATCACACTATTAAGTCCATGAACAAAAACTTGGATCCCTGTACAGAGCCAAACCTTTCCTCACCCCCCCCCCCCAGCTAGGGTAGCTATTGCAAGATCACACCTCCTCTCTACCCTTATGTATGCCTCCCCTGTACTCACCAACCTATCCAAAACTGATCTCAACAAGTTATCAGGATGTTACAATCATATAGCCAGATTCACTACAGGCATGGATTTTAAGACCCACCATTTCCAGAACCGCAAAGCACTGGGATGGCTAGAGTATCCTACCCTGCTACAGTTCAACCAGCTTATAGTAGTGCATAAAATACTCCATCAACCTGATAACACCCCTGCCCTCAAAAATATTCTCACCTCTCATAGTGCCCCAGGCCATTACGCTCAGCTGATAAACTAATGATACTGACCCAAAAATCCAAAAACCCTTGCAGGCGATGCTATATTTGCCAACTCAACCGGTAAAATCTGGAATCTACTCCCTAGTACTGTTACCAAGGAAACCTCACTACCCCTATTTAAAAGAGAACTCAAAAAATACCTCACATCTCATTGGCTGTGCTCTTGTTCTAAACCTGACTAACAACTTCACTAATACATGTCTTGCTACCCAGCCTGCTGTTTAGCCAAGTAGCTATGCCTCATAGCATTTGAATGTATAAGCATTGTGAATTATGAGATTTGATTGTATTCTATGTTCACATTTTCTGATACGTCTTTGCCAATCAGATGTAAGTCTGCACATTGTGTATATTGATATCTGCCCTGTATTCTTTGTCTATATTTTTCTAAACATGTCTGCCTGAGTTTATCACTCAGTGATGTATGTACTGTCTCTTTTCTGGTATGTGGAGCTTTTCTCCCCGGACTATCCCAGTCAACAAATGTAAAATAAATAAAAATTAAATGACTGAATCCCAAATGGCTGGGCATACTTACGCGAAAGTGCTTTTCACCGAAGAAGCACTTTTGCGTAAGTATGCCTGTTGCCGAGGCTGAACTACGGTGTAGTGTGGTCTCAGAGGGAGAATATAAAAGTGAGGGGGTGTGGGGGGCACATAAATGTAAATGTATTGTTTTATTTTTTTTTTGTAACACACTTTAACAAAAGCGCTTTTTCGATAAAAGCGCTTTCATTAAAGTGTGCTCGGTTATTATGGATTCAGTCGTTTGCTCACTCGAGCAAATATCCTAGATATATAAATTTATATAAATATATATATATATATATATACATATATATATATATATATATATATATATATATATATATATATTAATAAATGTATACATATCTATTTATCTGTATTTTTTTTTTATTTTGTTTAACATTTGTTTACCGGGAAAGTCTGACTGGGTTAAAAAATCCATTTTCAGCTGAGGCCCTGGGAGAAAAGCCTATAGATAGGTTATCAAGCATGCCCCTCGTACTAGAATAATTAAATTAGAAGACTTTCATCATAATATAAGAAGTATATATCACAATGTGTAAATTTGCCATTTTGCTTGTTTGAAACTAGGGCATTCAGTACTTTTGAGATATCAAAATGTTTCTCCCTTAAAAATGAATCTGTACTTCATGCCTTCCTGGTATAGGTCTGGCAACATCCATGTGATTACTTACTGATACTGTTACGCAGAAGTTTCAGTTGTTGTGTTTATCACTAGTAGTTTTCAAGCCAAAAATGTCTGCTGGTGGTGGGTGGTTGATATGTGAAGTTTATATTGTTCCTGTACTTAAAAACTGCACATATATATCATGCCTGGTCTTATAAAAGATGGTTGAATTAGAAGTGTGTTTGGAATGCAGTTATATGGGGAAGTGCATTTTCTCACTTATTTCAAATGCTTCAGTAATATCTTCTTTTAAACTGTCAGCATTAAAATGGAACATCTGAATCCAGCTGTAAAATTAGAGTGCATGCAATCTGCCCATTTCCAACAATACTATAATATAAATATCTTTCTGTCATTAGACATTTATACATGTATGTAGCATTACACTGTGCTATTCTGTAAAAGTTTTACTGTTTGTTTTCAGTGTGTATTGGAGAAATATGTCAGCTTTAAAGAAAACATTTTTGTTCATTAATGCCTCTGAAAACTAGCATAATTATTACCAATATAATTGTTATTATAATTCCTTAAAAAGTTTTAAACTGGAACTATATCTAGCATACATTTGTGGAAAAATGCCACTGAAAAATGATAATGTAGCTCTAAATCCAATAAGTTATCTAGCTTAAGACCATAAGGGTATTAAGAGAAATTATCACTGTAGCCCTATTAGGGATATAAGGGCTTCAATGGTGAGTACTATTGCTGTTACTGTTATAAAAACATATTCAGAGACATGTAAGAGCTGCATGTAGTAAAAGCCCATTAGCATATCTTTGAAATAAACACAGCAGAGGCATCAACAAATACACACATACCTAAACATGCACTGCACTGGACTCACACACACACCCACACGTGCACACACACGCAGACACGCACATACACACACACACACACACACACACACACACACACCGCCCATACACACACACACACACACACACACACACACACACACACACACACATATTGATGCAGACTCAGACATAGACACACACACACACACACACACACACACACACACACACACACACACACACACACACACACACACACACAGATGCGCCCAGACTCAGACATAGACACGCGCACACACACACACACACACACACACACACACACACACACACACACACACACACACACACACAGACGTGCCCACATACAGACATAGACGTGCACACACACACACACACACACACACACACACACACACACACACACACACACAGACGCGCCCACAGACAGAAATAGACGTGCACACAGACACACACACACAGCTTTGCAGTGCTTCACGCCTGTGGAGCTAAAAAGCCCTGCTCTTGCCATAAACAGCAATGGGTGTACAGCACAGAAAGAAGGTGTATATTC